>NC_134693.1:39537214-39837214 GCF_050947455.1 Rhinoderma darwinii | reverse complement strand
CAAAACTCAAAAATAAAACTGCAACAAAAAGCCTCATGCTATATATACACTGTCACATAAATAAATATTAATCAACATTTTACATAAGTCTGCTGATGCCCAACAAACACCCAGTATAAGGCCTCCTTCACATAGGGTTTGTTTAAATTTAACTTACATATTTTTGGGCATTTTTACATGCGCTTTTTGTGGCGATTTATATTTAGTGTAATTTTGCACATGCATTTTCGTGGTGTTTTTGAAGTTCTATAGAGAAACCTATGGAAAACAATGCCATAAAAAAACACTATAGCTTGAGAATGCCGCGTTTTCAAAACAAACCCCACTGACCCCAAAAAGTTACAAAAACGCTGTGTATGTAAGCTATCTTTTTTTTTTTTACCATAAGTAACATCTGGCTGAAGGTATTTTATTTTGGGGGGGGGGGGGTAAACGTGCAAAAACACTACCAGGTAAACGTTCTGTGTGAAAGCCTAAGGGTCAATGCACATGATGCATATTACGTGCGTTTTTGCCACGCATATTTGCGTTCTCCAAAACCGCAGCCTAATACAGTACCGGCATACTCAATGAGATTCCAGGAAATCTCATGTACACGCTGCACTATTTTTGCGCACGTAAATTGACCTGCAATGCGGATTTTAAAATTTGCAGCATGTCAATTTATCTTGAGTTCTCGCTTGCGAATTTTATCTGCCTAGTGTTGTGGAAAATCTCACCAAAATCCGCAGCATAAAAACTCACCTGCAAAACGTAAAAACCGCACCCAAAAATGCATAAAAATGCATAAAAAAACGATTAGGTGCGGTATCCTACGTATTTCTGCAGCAAAATACGCGACGTGTGCATGTAACCTAAGGGCTTATCCACATGTAGCGGATTTGCTGCGTATTTTCCGTCCAGAATAGGGGACGGAAAATACACAGTGGAATGAAGTAGCAGCAAAGTGGATGAGATGTAACAAATGTCAACCACACGTTGCAGAAAAATTCAGTCCATAACTTCACCTGCAGTGCGTAATTTTAGTTCTGCAGCATGTCAATTATTGCTGCGGAAAGTGGACTGATTTCCTGCTGTTTTCTGATGTACTGTATAATTTGCTGTGGAAACGCACCAAAAATCCGCACTATTTTCCGCAGTAAAAAATGCATAAAATGGTGCTGATTGTCTGGTAGTTGATGCGGAAATGCTGCGGAAATCTCTGCAGCAGATCCATTATATGTGTACAAGCCCTAAGGGTATGTGCACACGTAGTGACCAAAAACGTCTGAAAATACAGAGCTGTTTTCAAGGGAAAACAGCCCCTGATTTTAAGACGTTTTTTGACCAACTCGCATTTTTCGCGGCGTTTTTCGCGCCGTTTTCGCGGCGTTTTTTACGTCCGTTTTTGGAGCTGTTTTCATTGGAGTCTATGAGAAAACAGCTCCAAAAACGTCCAAAGAAGTGTCCTGCACTTCTTTATACGAGGCGTAATTTTACGCGTCGTAATTGCCGTACGACGCGTAAAATTACGCGTCGTGGGAACAATACAGCGTTATACCCATAGAAAGTAATGGGCAGATGTTTGACAACGTATTTGAGACGTATTTTCAGACGTAAAACGAGGCAAAAAACGCCTCGTATACGTCTGAAAATAGGTTGTGTGAACCCAGCCTCAGTCTAACGTCGCTGCAAGTTTCTAACCTTTTTAATTGGAAACATGTCCTTTCTGAATACTTACCAATGAATATTTCACACAAAAAAAGGAAACACATCTGCATTTAATATAGCTTGTAAATGTGGCAGGATGTCAAAACAGTCACTATAACTGAAACGTGTAATAGAGCCCGACTGGACTCACTGAACAAGAAGGGAAAAGCTATTGTCAGAGTAAGCCAAATAAGCTGACGGCAAGAAAGGTACCTCTAAAAAGGACATCACAATGCTAAGTTTCATTTATTAAAAGAACAACAATGAAACAAATAATACATTATACATACAGATTAATGAATAGGTTTTTAATTCATGTTCTGAGTATCACTTCTAAGCAAAAACTGGCACATGACTGACATTGGAAACATTAATTCCAGGTCTGCAGATCAAATCAAGATTTCAAAACTGCAGAGGTGGCTGCAAATTCAATAACAAAGCCATAAAATAAAGGAGACTAAATCAACACATACAGTATATCTGAAAGACTGAAGGAAATCCAGCGCCACTTAGGTTCATACAACAAAACACACAATTTAATTTCCAATCCCAGCATTAACTCCTTAATGACCGCCCACTGTCTTTTAATGGCAGGCGTGCAGGTGCTTCGTCTACAACGACGTCTTTTGGCGTCGTGGTAGAAGGGGCTGATGAGCGCTCCTGGGAGCACTCATCCTCTAAGCAGGAGCAGTAAATTAGAGCTTCTGATCTTAGCACAACCTGCTAAATACAATTGGGGTGATTCCGACTTCAGCTGTTTAACCCTTTGATAGACGCTGTCCGTGCCGAAATGATCAAAGGGAACTCCCCTCCTTGATCACGTCATCGGAAACCCGGTGATGTGATCAAAGACCGGGGAATCCCTCTGCAGTCAGCCCTGGGAACCTAGAAAGGGCCCCAGGGTTGTCTGTTCAGTTTGTCTGCTGTTAGGGCAGTTAGTGTAATGTATAAGCATACAAGAGTATGCTAATACATTACAAGTAAAAGAAAAAGTTGCAAATAAAGTTCTCTCTTAATGGAATTAAATAAAAGTAACAAAAAAAAAAGTCCCCAAAAAACACCTGCACATATTAGGTATCACCACGACCGTAATAACCTGAAGAATTAATTTAACATGTTATTTAGCATGAAACGTAATTGGGATAAAAAAGAAACAAGAAAAATGATGCAGAGAATCGCTTTTTTCTATATTCACACCGTAAAAATATTTTTTTTCTACCCCTAAACTGCGGAAAAAATAAATACAATTTTCCCGCATAAAACAAGGCCTCATACAGCCACGTCAATGAAAAAATAAAAAAGTTATGGCTGCTGAAACGCAGAGGGGCAATAACAGAAAAATGTAGCTGGCCTTTTCAGGCCCGGTCATTAAGTCATCAAGACCACGGCCAATTTTGGCCTTGAGAACAGAGCAATTTTTTTACATTTCCCTCTTTGCATCCCGACGCTCATAACTCTTATTTTTTGTACGACGTAGTTGTATAAGACTTTGTTTTTTTGCGGGACGAGTTTTACTTTATGTAGGTACCATTTTTTGGTACAAATACATTATCGTTTCATTTCTATACATTTTTATTTTGGCGAAAATGCAGAAAAAAAGCAGTTGAGCAGCAGTTTTAATATTTATTTTTTTTACACCATACACCGATCATCATAAATAACGTTATACATTTGTTGTACAGGTTGTTACGGTCGGGGTGATACCAAATATGTCTATATTATTTCATGTTTTGGGACTTATATTTTGAAACGTTTATTTATTATAAAAAATGTGTGTTTCTGTGTATTTTTTTAACTTTTTATTTATTTATCATAAAAAAATTTTTACATTCATTTAACTTTTTTTTTTAATCCCATAAAGGGATTTATCATTTTGATTTTGTAACTGTAATGTACTGGCATAGATCTATATGCCAGTACATTAGCTTGTTACTGATTGTACACAGGCAGTTGTAAGGGCATACCTCAGTATGCCCTAACAACAGGAAATATGTTCAGACAGCCCTGGGGTCCTTCAATGGACCCTGGGCTGTCTGGCCATATGAGTTGTGGGCTTTGATCGCGTCACAGTTATCTTCTGTGACGCGATCAAAGTGCAGTCCCCTCTCCTTGAATGCCGCGATCAGCTTTTATCACGGCAATCAAGGGGTTAACGGCGGAGAGAAAATGTTTCTCTCCTCTCCGCTGTCAGAGCGGGGCCGTGGCTGTGTATTACAGCCGTAGCCCCGCTCTCGATCGCACGCAGAGACGGTAGTCACACAGGACGAGTATGCTCGTCCTAATGCGTGAAGTGCTCACCGCTCAGGACGAGCATACTCGTCCTGTGTCGGCAACCAGTTAAACGTGTCATAAACCGATCTATAATATATAGTTTATAAAACTGGTTCTCAAAACATGGAACTATAAAATTTAACTCTTACCTTACAGCATGGTCTAAAATGGAACTCTAAGGGTATGTTCACACGGCCTATTTTCGGAAGCAGAACGCCTCCAAACATCTGCCCATTGATTTCAGGCGTTCTGTTCCGACGGAGTGTTTTTCGCTGCGTTTTTTTTAAAAAAACGGCCGCGAAAAAGAAGTGCAGGACACTTCTTGGGACGTTTTTGGAGCTGTTTACCATAGACTCTATTGAAAAAAAGCTCAAAAAATGGCCGTAAAAAACGCTGTGAAAAACGCTGACAAAATCGCGAGTGGCACAAAAAAACGTCTGAAAATCAGGAGCTGTTTTCTCTTGAAAACAGCTTCGTATTTTGAGAAGTTTTTGACTCTGCGTGTGAACATACCCTTACCGTACAGTAGTGCCTAAAATGTAACTCTTACCTTACAGCATGGTCTAAAATGGAACTCTTACCGTACGGCAGTGCTTAAAATGTAACTCTTACCTAATAGCAGGGCCTAAAATGTAACTCTTACCTAATAGCAGGGCCTAAAATGTAACTCTGACCTAACAGCAGGGCCTAAAATGTAACACTTACCACACAGCAGGGCCTAAAATGTAACCCTTACTATACAGCAGGGTCTAAAATGGAACTCTTACCTTACAGAAGGGCCTAAAATGGAACTCTTACCTTACAGCAAGGCCTAAAATGGAACTCTTACCTTACTGCAGGGCTTAACAAATCCCGGAATCCAGGTAGCCAACTCGCATATGACACCTGTCAGAGTTATTTTCTTGTAATAAATTCTTATCTCTTGGCTACTACAAAGTCAAATTGGTGCCTCCTAAAGTCTGCCTTTTTTTTGTTCAACCCTGCCTTGAGGCCCTTTTACATGTACCAATGATCAAGTGAACAAGCGCTCATACAAATGCTTGTTCCAATTATTCGCCCCTGTAAACATGGCAAACGATCAACATGTCATTATCACCGATCGTCATCTGTTACCGGGCAGGGACCTTTAAAAGGACCCTTAAAGTTAGCTCTGTGCATAGGGCCCCATATAAGCATTGAGCCACAGAACAGATAGGAATGTATTTTTCTAATAGTAAAATAGAAATATGAAAAGTATTACTGTAAACTGACATATTTTTGTGGATCATTATCCAAAAGAAGGTAAAGAAGTTCTGCAATGACATGACCATGGGATAGCAGAGTATGTTCTGAGCCCTAAGCCCTAGACCCCCTGACTGCCAGATGGCCATAACCGTTAACTCACCATTTCCCAATAACACAGAGACTTGGGTTGGATTAATTTTGGCCACAGCAGCCATTTTATTAACAAACATACATAAATAAACGTCATTTTATATATCAATATATAACAAACACCATTTTAAATGATGAGGAAGGGGAGTCATTGGAGCTACAAAATCTAGACCCCAAACTGTCCACTCATATAAAATATTACCCCCAGCTGATTCCCCACAGGCTCAGGGCCACCATTAACAACCACAGATGTATGTTTAAAATATAAACCACTTCCCGGAATACCACCCAGGAGGAGCTCAAAATTAGGCCAGACCACCAAACAAATTATAATTTGGGAGGGACCACACCCCCGATGAATCCCCCCGCACCAATTTACCACCAACTCCAAGGACCCTCAATCCGTCACATGAACACACTTGGAAACCTTCAAGTATGAGAGGCCCCACCAAGCATCAAAGCTCTTTCAACCCCCTCCTGGATTCTCAAGGCCCACAGATCAATGCCCATCGCGTTAGGGTGAACCCCATCTGCCAGCCCAAAACCCCCAAGGCCGTCTCCAAAATCATAGTGACATACGAAGACACCACCATTCTTCACCGCAAAACTAGATCCTGCCTGGTTAACTTTTACCCGGGCTCTATTCATGCGCGCCACTGAGCGAGCATGTTGCCAAACCTCCCGAGGGACAATCTCTGACCACACCACCACTATCCTGGAAAAACAGGCCCAGAGGCAGAGAAGGTCATATTTAATGTCCCGAATAAGCTCTCTGAAAGGGCGCACCCTGAGGTCGCTGCCACCAACATGTAACACCAAGACGTCTGGGGCCCTATCAAGCTGCGCCCAACGGTGAAGTGCTGGCAGAACCCTATTCCAAGATATACGTCGAATTCTGAGCCAGTGAACAATTGCTGCGGACCGGGAAAAACACAGTTGACGCCCATCCGGGCGGACGTCAGCCCGTTCAGCCCCCCCAATGCACATAGGAGTGTCCGAGTCTGAATCTAAATGATAGGAAAAGAAAAAAGGAAAAAAGAAGGGGGTTAATAGAGACAGACCAAGAATAACCCCAACCCCTCAAAAGAACCACATTCTCAAATCACAAAAACTGCGGACGCACGTAGGATCGGAATCTACCCGATTCCCAATGACCTATACGCTTAACCACCTCAGGCCCATTGAATGGGTTTGCCGATGTACTGTGCAGACGACCTGTCATTTACGCGTCGTCGTTTGACAGCTGTCAAACAACGACGCGTAAATTGACTGCCTCGGCAAAGAAGTGCAGGACACTTATTTGCAACGTAATTTGAGCCGTTCTTCATTGAAGTCAATGAAGAGCAGCTCAAGATTACAGGCGTCAAAGACGCCTCGCATAATACGAGGAGCAGCATTTACGTCTGAAACTACGCAGCTGTTTTCTCCTGAAAACAGTCTGTCTTTTCAGACGTAAAAGCCTCTCATCGTGTGCACATACCCTAAGGGTATGTTCACACGAGGGCGTCCGTTACGGCTGAAATTACGGGGATGTTTCAGCCTGAAAACATCCCCGTAATTTCAGCCGTACCGGCATGTGCAGGCGCTTGAACGCCGCGTCCATTACGGCCGTAATTAGCGCTGCTATTCATTGGAGTCAATGAATAACGGCTCCAATTACGGCCAAAGAAGTGACAGGTCACTTCTTTGACGCGGGCGTCTATTTACGCGCCGTCATTTGACAGCGGCGCGTAAATTACGCCTCGTGTGAACAGACAAACGTCTGCCCATTGCTTTCAATGGGCAGATGTTTGTCAGCGCTATTGAGGCGCTATTTTCAGACGTAATTCGGGGCAAAAACGCCCGAATTACGTCCGTAAATAGGCCGTGTGAACATACCCTTAGAGAATGAATAGGGGGTAAGTTGTTGTAATTTGCAAACTCGTGCGGCCATAAAGGGTGTATTAAGTCATGGCCACTAACAGGCTGTTTGACAGCCGCACCGAACATGGTGCCGGCGTGGTTGTTAGCCGCGTTGTGACCGTGTCAGGGCCGCTCCGTGTGGCCTTACCCTTAGGCAAGATTTACACGAGCGTGTGCATTTTGCGCGCGCAAAAAACGCGGCATTTTGCGCGCGCAAAAGGTCCATAACATCTCCGTGTGTCAGCAGCATATGATGCGTGGCTGCGTGATTTTCGCGCAGCCGCCATCATTATGACACTCAGTTTGTATGTTTGTAAACAGAAAAGCACGTGGTTATACTTTTTACTGCTGTTGCGCGAATCACGCACGTCACATGGAAGTGCTTCCGTGTGCTGCGCGTGATTCTCCCGCACCCATTGACTTCAATGAGTGCGTGATGCGCGAAAAACGCACAAATATAGGACGTCGTGAGTTTTACGCAGCGGAAAAAATGCTGCGTGAAAATCACGGACTGTCTGAACAGCTGTTCTTCATTGGAATCAATGAAAAATGGCTCCAATTACGTCCCAAGAAGTGTCCTGAACTTCTTTGACGAGGCTGTTATTTTACGCATCGTCTTTTGACAGCGACGCGTAAAATTACAGGTCATATTCGAGGCTTGTTTTCAGACGTATTTCGAGGCGTAAAACGCCTCCAATACGTCTGAAAATAGGTCGTGTGAACCCAGCCTAAGGGAATAACCGAAAGTGCCGATTCTGTTGCACCACTGGCGGCCGACGGAAACCATTGCTGCGCTATTGTTTCTGGTATTCTTAGCTGGATTCGTGACAGAGGCCCCTAATGCAGCCTCCAACTCAGATGTGAAGGAGCAACAGTAGAATACAAAAGTTTATTTATTTATTTCACAAATTGCTGGTGCTTTGAAAAAAAAATATAAAAAATCTGGGCACTGCCATGCATCAGTTCTCTGAAGCCACACGTTTTCATTGACGTGCAAAAATGACGGGGCAAAACCGCGATATGCCTGCAGGGTGTAATGAGTGGTTCATTACAGTGTATGGAAGAAAACTGTATTCTGCCAATGGAAATGCCGTCATTGCTTTCTATGCGGATTCCAGTACGTCCAGAACTTTGCCCTTACTACATAACGCACGCACTGCACAGCCAAAGAATATGATGTCATTATGTTGCGCTCATCCGTCCATGACACGACACACGTTCCCGCCTATATGTTCCCGTGCGCGCGTTATCTATAAAGTGGGCGTGTCATCGCCATGGAAACGTAGCGTGTGCGGAGCTGCGCGCGAGCAACCGGCACTGTTCAACTGTGATCAGCCAGGTAAACGGCAGGGAGCGCGGCCAAGTGCAACGCCATAGAGGAGAGCGGACACGGCTCATATGTAAATACTGTATATATAATTATACACACACCTATAAACTATGATCATACAGAGTTATACATTAATGATGCGTAGGTCATCATCCACAGCCACAATATATATAATCTATATCAGTATTCCAAATCACCATCCTGTCACTTATATATATATATATATATATATATATATATATATATATATATATATATATGATACTGCTGAATCTGCACATCATTCTTTTTTTGCAAATAACTAGTGTGCTGATTATACTTATGTTGCAGTATTAGTGCGCCCTATATTAAAAACCACAGATTTGTCATTTAGTGTGTACTGTGATTGATACATGAGCTCTATGTTGATGTGAGTATTAATAATGTAGTGTATATTAGATATATGTATCACTTACTGGGCATTGTGCCCAATCAAATGGAATAATACAGAAATTTAAAAGATTAAAGAGACATTACCCAGTATCTTTGCCCCCCAAGTCTTAGACTGTTGATTCAGTTGGGTCATTTAGTTTCTCAGCTTGCCCAGGTGGGAGCCGATCTCACCTGTGTGAATTGGATCAGGATGACACAATTAGGTTGCGTGAACACAGCAGAGCAGGGAAATTGTACGTTCCCTAGGGCTGGGTTCACACTGCAGTTTAGTTTTGTTTTTAACATGCGTTTTTTGTTTTGATAAATTCCCACGTCTCTCAATGGCAGTTTATCTAACAAAACATAAAAAATGCGTGTCAGAAACGCAGTGTGAGTCCAGGTTAGTAGGGTTTATTCACATGGTGCGGTTGTCTCACTTTATTTTTTTCTTCACGAAACCGTGATTGACCGCGTTGTGTGAATACTCCTGTACAGAGCCGTAAAGACTCAATGTGCTGCCCCACAGGCAATGTCAGGAGCTATTCTTCCTTAGGGCTTGTCCACACGTAACGGAATTGCTGCAGCATTGCTGTGGAAAATCTGCACCATTTCCTGTGTTTACTGCAGAAAAAAAGTGTGCAGATTTTGCGGCGTTTTTCTCAATGCTGGGATCTGGTGACATCTCCTGAAAAACGCAGCAATTCAGTCCACTTTCCTCAGCGGGGATTGACATGCTGCGGTACAAAAAATACGCACCGCAGGTCAATTTCTGGTCGGAAATTTTACGCAGCGCGTGGATAGGATTTGTTAAATCTCACCCACTTTGTTGCTACTGTATTCTGCATATTTTCCATCCGCAATTCTGGACGCAATATAGGCAGCAATTCCGTTAGGTGGACAAGCCCTTAGGAGGGATGGAAACCAGAAGGAAAGTGTTAAGCTACATGCACACGTCGCGTTTTTGCTGCGGAAAATACACACCAAAACTGCAGGAAATTCGTAGGTAAAAACAGCACCAGATCACGTGGTTTTTAAAACCGCACGTAATACGCACCGTGTGCATTGAGCCTTCGGGTGCAGTCACACGTGGCGTAAAAATACACCACAAATACGCAACAGTAATTCTGCAGCAAAGTCCACAGCAGAATTACTTTTGAGGTTTTTGTGGTGAATTTACTGTGTGTTTGTATTGCAGAATGGTAATTGTGTTGCATCCAAAATCCGCAACGCATACAGAAAACGCTGGGTAAAGTGTTTCTGTATCACAAATTTCCACACAGAAACTTAAACCTTGTATGTGTCAGATTTTGTTTCCACCTGTAGGAGTGCGTGGTGTAACTTTTGACAGCAGTTTGTGTAATTTTCCCCAAAAAAAAAACAATGTGTGACTGCACCGTTCGGTCCTGTTCACACGGTGGATTTTTCTTGGCGGGTGCCACGGCAAAATCCGCCACAGAACTATTCCTGCTGTCGGCAGGAAGATTCCTCCCTCCTATTGACTTCAATGGGAGGTTCGGGCGGAATCTGCTAGAAGATCGAGCAGGACACTTCTTTTTCCCTCTAGCTGAAAAAAATAAGCTAGCGGGAAAAATACGCGTCCGACCCACTAAAATGATTGGGAGGGGGATATTTGCTGTGAAATCTGTTGCGGATTCCGCCGCAAATTTCTTCTGTGTGAACATACCCTAAGGCAGGGGTCTCAAGCACGCGGGCCGCATGCGGCCCCTGAGGCTGTCATCTGCGGCCCGCGGGACACAGAGCCACTAGTATCGGCTCTGCTCCGGTACTCATATATGAACAGTTTTGTCAGGGTCTTCCCCAGAGCGGAGTCCCAGGCAGAGCGCTAGCATAGGCTCTGCTCCGAGACTCTGTGGAATCCCCTGACATCGCTGTCCATGAATGGACACGCAATGTCTGGGGCATCCCCAGAGCCTGAGTCCCGGGCAGAGTGCTAGTATAGGGTCTGCTCCAGAACTCTGTGGCATCCCGTGACATCGCTGTCCATGAACGGACACGCGATGTCTGGGGCTGCCCCAGAGCCTGAGTCCCGGGCAGAGCGCTAGCATAGGCTCTGATCCGGGACTCTGTGGAATTCCCTGTCATCGCTGTCCATATATGGACAGTTTTGTCAGGGTCTTCCCCAGAGCAGAGTCTCGGGCCTAGTACTAGTATCGGCTCTGCTCCGGAACTCGGTGGAATCCCCTGACATCGCTGTCCATGAACGGACACGCGATGTCAGGGTCTTCCCCAGAGCGGAGTCTTGGGCAGAGCGCTAGCATAGGCTCTGCTTCGGGACTCTGTGGAATCCCCTGACATCGCTGTCCACATATGGACAGCGATGTCTAGGGCTTCCCCAGAACTGGACAGTGATGTCAGGAACACAGCTGGAGTCCCAGGTAGGAGCGCTAGAAGCGCTGCCCGGGACTCCAGCTCTGGGGTTGCCCCTGACATCTCTGTCCATATATGAACAGTGATGTCAGGAGCAGAGCTGGAATCCAAGGCAGGGTGCTAGAAGTGGCTCTGCTCCGGGGACTCCAGCTCTGGGCAAGCCCCTGACATCACTGTCCATATATGGACACTGATGTCAGTTGCTTCCCCAGTGTTCTGGAGCAGAGCCTATACTAGTGCTCCGCTCTGGGACACCGGATCTGGGGTTGCCCCTGACATCACATTCTGGCTCAGGAGGATCCCCTGACGTCACTGTGTATGAACAGTGACATTAGAGGCTCCTCCAGCAGAGGAATCCCTGGCCAAAGCGTCGGTAACGGATTCCACTCCTAGAGGGAGCCACAATGGAGCTATCTACTGGGGGTTTCTGTGGCACTATCCACAAGGGGGGGGTGTGGCAGCATCTTCAGAGGGCACTGTGGCAGCATCTTCAGAGGGCACTGTGGCAGCATCTTCAGAGGGCACTGTGGCAGCATCTTCAGAGGGCACTGTGGCAGCATCTACAGAGGGCACTGTGGCACGATTGAAAAAGGGGCTGCCTAATTTTGACATTTGTGTGTCTGCCAAACGCTGCCAACTGAGCTGCCGGACTGCATTTAGCGACTCTTAAACTGTAAAATTGGATTGTTGAAATAAGCACGTGGAGAAATCTCGCAAATTTTCGGTAAGTTTAAACCTAGCGCTATTATTATAGTAATGTAGTATTGTAGTATTGTTATAGTAGTTCAAATAACGAATTAATTAACAATAATTTTGTAATGTATCAAATTTGGAAGTAAAGCGGCCCGTCAACTTCAGATTTTTTTCTATATATGGCCCACTTACCCGGGCGAGTTTGAGACCCCTGCCCTAAGTGTATATTTACATGGTCTGGTCAAATTGTGGTTTATTGCAATAAACCGCTATTTGATCATACCTTGTGTGTATATATACCCTATAAGTTTTACAGAATAACAAGAATATTTCTGTAATGTGTGTATTGGGTTTTTTCAATAGTAATAGTCAGTTAATGCGCTGCGTGTAAACAGCCATGTGCACAGGGCCTGTGTGGCAGTGGGGAGATTGTCTATTAAATGGGCACTGGATACAATATTTGATTATACTGATGTAGCCATCTTTCATTTGAATTCTGATAACTTGCTGCAGCGTGATATCACACAACAAAAGCCATTGAAAAGTCATTAAAAAAAGTCAAGATAAGGCTCTGTTCACATCTGTGTTGGGGTCCCGTTCTGACGTTCCGTCGGAGGTTTCCGTCCGAACGGGACCCTGAGCAGACACAAACTGACGACGGAAACCATTGATTTCAATGATGACGGAGCTGGTGCCCGTGGTTTCGGTTTGCCTCTTTTGTGCAGCAGATCAGTCGTTTTGCCAGAAGCAATAGCATAGTCGACTACGAGACGAAACCTCTGGTTTCCGTCGGTGTCAGTTTGTGTCTGTTCAGAGTCCCGATTTGACGAAAACCTCAGACGGAACGTCAGAACGGGACCGCAACTCAGATGTGAACAGAGCCTAAGAGATCTTGCCATTGTTTATTTAATGCGTTAAAAGTCAAAATAAAGACTGCTATTTCTGTATGTGGACAAAATATTGATCACTGTGGGATCTAACTCTTTGGGCTAGTATGTTGTACTGGGCACTATATGTCGTGTATGTGCACTGCATGCAGTGAAAAGGTGCTGTGTGGCACTATTTACTTGTGCACGGTAAGGAATAAATATATATATATTTCTATCCCGGGACCAAAGTTTGTAAAGATTTGCAGCATGAGCACTGCATGCAATGTTGACCCGTGTATGAGCATAACGTGATGTGTACAGAACCTTATTTCCTGAGTGGCTGGGGTTTGTGGTCTCCAGGATAGACATAATCCGGGTTGTGTTTCAAGCTGGTGAGGCCCAGAGGGGAAAATAATAATAATACTAAAGTCACATTTATGCATATTGATTATTGGCAACGTTTTACTCCCCCAACCAAAAATAACAAAACAAAGGAAATGCTCTTGTAGCCCTTGACACAAATGCAGAGGGGTGAATAAACACACGGCAGATTTTGTTGCAGAAATTTCTGTGACTTAAAGCGGCTCTGTCACCACATTATAAATGCCCTATCTCCTACATAATCTGATCGGCGCTGTAATGTAGATAACAGCAGTGGTTTTTATTTTAAAAAACGATCATTTTTGACCAAGTTATAAACAATTTTAGATTTATGCTAATTAGTTTCTTAATAGACAACTGGGCGTGTTTTTACTTTTTACCAACTGGGCGTTGTACAGAGGAGTGTATGAAGCTGACCAATCAGTGACTAATAAGCGTCATACACTTCTCATTGTTCCAGCCCAGCTTCATTCACTGCACAATCACACTGTAACAATGGGAAGTGTATGACACTGATTGGTCACGTCATACACTTCTCTTCACAACGACCATTTGGTAAAAAGTAAAAACACGCCCAGTTGTCTATTAAGAAACGAATTAGCATAAATCTAAAATTATTTATAACTTGGTCAAAAATGATCGTTTTTTAAAATAAAAAACACTGTTATCTACATTACAGCGCCGATCATTTTATGTAGGATATAGGGCATTTATAATCTGGTGACCGAGCCTCTTTAAAGGGATTTTCCCATCAGGGACATTTATGACATAGCCACAGGATATGTCATAAATGTCAGAAAGATGCATCTATCTTTAGGAGGTGGCCCCTTAAACCCTGTTCTACCTTTCTGTGTTCCGGCTGAAGCGTGTGATTCCCGACCAAGAAGAAGAGCTACACTGTTTCCGTAAGTCCCATTGAACTGAATGGTAGTTACGGAAACAGCATATCTTGCGTGCTACGCTGTTTCCGTAACTGCCATTCACTATTATGGGAGTTACGGAAACAGCGTAGCTCAGCGGGCTACGCTGTTTTCTTCTTCATGGTTGGGAATCACACGCTTCAGCTGGAACACAGAAAAGTAGAATGGGGTTTAAGGGGCTCCGTTCTAAAGATAGATGCGGGTCCCAGAGGTGGGACCCTTATCTATCTGACATTTATGAGATTCCTGTGGATATGTCATAAATGTCCCTGATAGTAAAACCCGTTTAAAATCAATTCCATTCATCTGAAGGGTAGTTTCTGAAGCAAGCACACGCTATCGGTTAATTGGGACAGTCATAGAAATTTCTTTTAAATCTCATCAACTTTGCTACTATAATACACTGCAGATTATCTGTCTACAAATCCGTACGGAAAATCTGACGCAAATCCGCTAAGTGTCAACAGATGTGTGAATTCAGACTAATGAAGATTCACATGCGGCAGGCTTTGTTGCAGAAATTTCTGCATCTGAAAATCTGTTCCATTCATCTGAATAGGACTTGCAGAAGAAACAACCCCATTCTGATGACTGGAACAGATTTTCAGTCGCAGAAATTTATGCAACAAAATCTGCCGCATAGGAATTTACACTTTAGGCATTGCTCACATTGTTTTTAAGCCAGAAACAGAATTGGAACCAGGAGAGGAGATACTTTATGAACTTTCTTTATATATTTCTTCTGCTTAGGTTCCATTCCTGGTTTTGTCTTAAAAAAAATACATGCAAAATCTGCATCATATCTGCACTTTGTAAACAAGGCCTTAAAGGGCTCCTGCATTGCGTAAATGCAGTGGAATTGACAGGGTAAAACTTCCTTTTCCCCTGTTATCTCACCGAATAACCACCTCTGTAAATTGAAAGCATGCATGGAAAAAAGTACACCAGACACACAAGTGTTGGTAGACCTCTTTCCCTCAGTCAAGTAGGAAGTGAACTGAAACTTTTTATTGAACAAAGAAAAGAAACACATGTTCCCTCCCTAGAGATGTGGGACGTGCTTAAGCCCTATTGGCTTCTCAGCTGTAAGTTCTTCTGTACACTCCTCTTGCATTCCAGGGGCGGTGTCTCCATAGGCGTGTTTCTCATACAGACTCCATCTTGTTTCATTTACAAATCTTTGTGTAATATACTGATTTTTAGTTTATATAAAGTAATAAGGTTTTTGCAAACAATATACATGGTAATGATCCCTGACAGAATGTGTGCCTAAAACTACATATATTATGCATTAAACAAAATAATTTTACCACACCGCTTCATGAGTAACGATAGACGCTGAGGCATGGCTGTTAGTACGTATATACTAGAATTTAGTCTTTTAATGGCATAATGTTGTTTAAAATCATGTATATATCATGGTGTACCCTTACATTAAAACTTGGTCTCTGTTTCTTTCAGGGGAATGCATGCCCAAAAAGTAAATTGGATTGCAGCACCATGTCAAGCCGGCAACTACACTCCTCAATTGTGAATCCGCCTCCACCAGAATACATTAATCGCAAGAAGACCGGGCGTCTCACTAACCAGCTTCAGTACCTGGAGAAGGTGGTGTTGAAGGCATTATGGAAACACAACTTTTCCTGGCCATTCCAACAGCCTGTAGATGCTGCAAAGCTAAACCTCCCTGTAAGACTGTAAACATGTAACTTCTACTACTTCGTACCGTGTCACAGAGTGTGTGAGGTTAAAGTGGTTTTCCAGAGAGAAAAAAATGTATGGCCTATCATCAGGATAGACCATCGATATCTGTGGTGTGGGGTCCTACTCTCGGCACCCCTGACAAACAGCCATTTTGAAAGTGGCCGCATTACTCCTTCCACTTAACTCATTTCACTACTCCATACTGTGAAACACTGACACACTTGTAGCAGCAGTTCACAGTATTATAGTCTTCTCCCAAGTAAATGGCAAAAGTCTGTAATACTGTGAAGCGCTGCTTCAAGTGTGTCGGCCCTCAACTGTGACTGCCGTGGGACCCTGGAGAGCAGACAGAAGCAGTTTTCACCGCTTCTCTCTTTTCTGGTTTCATTTGACTGGTCACATGATTGCTGGGATTCCGTTAGAGGGAGTCTGTTGCTGGGTCGAACTAGGCCCAGCGCAGCACGAACAGTGATGACAGTCACTATAACGGCTGATTTACCACGTACCTGGGCCTGCGGTGCAGCCCCTGTTACTGTGGAAGGTATAGTGTAAAAAAAATTATGAAATCATAAAGTCCTCCAAAGAACTTTTGAGATTTTGAGGAACAGACCATAATAATAATGATTAAAAAAACAAAAAACTAGATGAAATAAAAAATAATACACACAAAATACCGCAACAGAAGAAACGTTGAGCCTCCTGTATCAAGTGTCTAACAGGAAAAACTGACCTTGTTGCTCTTAGAAACCAATCACATTCTTTTTTTTCCAGAGCAGTTTAAGAAATGAAAGTTAAGTGATGATTGGTTGGTATTGGCAGCGGGCCATTTTTTTCTGGTTTAAAGTTTTGATAAATTAGGCCATTTAAGGGGTTTGCAGTGTTGCCGGCATAGTGTGAATTGGTGATCTACTCAGCACTTGTCCACGATCTAATAGTAGATTGTGATCAAAAGGTTTGCAGATCCGGGGGCGTGACCGGATGTCGATGGAATAGGACGCACGGTTCAGAGCTCCTCCACTAACCACCCTATTAACTGCGGTAGATCTTGGATTTAGCCTCCCAATACACCCGCAAGATGGTGAAACAGGTGCCCAAGAAGCCAGAGAATAAACTGGCACCTTCCGGCGTGCCGAATCCCGGGACTTTGGACGCATTCCTTCGCGCAGACCTACAGGCGGAACAAGCGCCATCATTGGCGCCTTCCTTAGACACAGGCTTCCTGGCGCCCATCAGAATCCCTGGAGGGAGACCCGCTTGCCGATCAGGTACAGTCCCTGACACCGGAGCTACCTGGCTCTATACCCGCCGACCAACGCCATGACCTGGGGAAGGAAGACGGTCACGTGGACGTCAGCCCGCCATCTTTGGATACCTCCTTACCGCACCCAGAGGGACAGCAAGCTTTCCTGACGAGTGCCTCTCCACAGCATAAAGGCTCACAGGTTGGTGACCTACCTTTCACCCTCGAACTTCCCGCTCTTACCCAAGGCTCCGAGGCCTCTGAGGGACGAGATCCCCTCCCCCTCCTCGAAATGTTCTAGAGACACGTGACGCAGAGCTGGAAGCTCCCCCCATTTTGACACGGCCACCCTCGTGTGACCGAGGCTTGGGTTCCCAGGCAGAGCTCTCATCCTCTGACTCCGAGTGCCCCACACCTAAAAGGGCAGACTGGCATTCCATCCTCTGCCAGCTTCCCACTAGAGAGGACTTTAAGGTTCTTATAGCGGAGGTAAAAGATACCTGTAGTGCCGCCATTTCAGTTGTAAGGCAGGACATACAATATGTAGCCAATAGAGTGGAGACGTTGGAGGATGATCACGACTCCACCTGCCAATATATTTCCCAACTACAGTCCACGGTAGTGGCCCAAAACACGGCTCTCAGCGATTACCATAACCATCTGGAAGATTTTGATAATAGGGGTTGACGCCACAACATTAGAATCAGGGGTGTACCTGAACCTAAACAAGACGAAAATGTGAAACAGATCCTGACGACCATTTTTAACAAAGTTATAGGCGTAGCCATGGATCATCCTATTAAATTAGACAGAGCTCACAGAGCCCTGCGACCAAAAGGTGCTACCACCCTGCCAAGAGATATCATCTGCTGTGTTACGGACTTTGAGCTGAAGGAAAACATTATGACCAAGGCCAGAACCCAACGGGCCATTGAATATGGAAATGCTACGATTCAACTACTACCTGATCTATCTTGGATTACCCTACATAAGCGGCGACAACTGCACCCGCTGCTCTCCATCCTGAGGGATGCTAACATTCTCTACCGCTGGGGATTCCCTTTCAGTCTTACAGCCAGAAGAGATGGACGCTCCGCAGTCCTCAGGTCACCTATGGATTTACAAGCATTCTGTGCCACACTGGATATTCCTTCACCGAAATTGCCTAGTTGGGATCTCGTTCTACCCCCTCCACCCGTCTGGCACAAAGTCCTGCAAAAAAAGAAATCCACCACACCGGGGGACCCTATTATCGACAGAGGTCGCAAGTCTCCAATCCAGAGATAAAAGAGTTTGTTGCGGGAGGCAACTACTCGTATATGCACTGTTTAGTGCACAATCCGCATTGAATTTTTTCTTTATTCTTATGTTATGTGTTATTTTTATTTTTTTTAAACTGTATTACACCCATATAGGTGGTGGTGGGGGGCTACCAGACCAAGTCACCAGATTTGGCGGACCCTGGAGCAGAAGTTGCTGAGGTGGGCTCCGGCTGCGTTGACTTCTAGGGGCACTTATCCCCTACGGAGACGATTCATTTTCCTAGTGCATTTTATGCACCTAGTGTTTTCACTGTTCGTTATGCATAAGAATCAATTGAATTATTATGTCTCCATATGGAAGGTACTTTCCATTCATAGTCAATCGTATGACTTGATAGCGCACTGTTACTGTATATGTTTATTGCTTTTACTTTACGTGTTTTTATGTCTATGTCTCCCCTATCCTTCCCCTTCTTTCCTTGGATTCTGGTCTTCTACTAGGAGATATCTTCAGGAACATGGCTCTGGAGAGATGGAGAGGAACTACGGTCTCTTACCGTCCCGCTATAGATGCAGGTTGGGCCCTTCTTGGGGGTTTATATTCAGGTTTGATTTGCCGACTTTAGATCTGTCATGGCGCGCATAGTTTCTTTAAATGTTAAGGGCCTAAACTCTAATGTCAAACGGAGATTAGCGCTCAAAGAACTAAAATGCTTGAAAGCGGATATTGCATTTCTCCAGGAAACGCACCATGACAGATCTGGCTCCTTTAAATTTGCCTTGCCCCACTTTCCTATGGTATACACGGCGACACAAAATAAGAAAAAAGAGGGAGTTGCGATTCTGGTCTCTAGAGACTGTCCGCTGCAAGTTAATAAGTCCATTGTGGACCCAATGGGTCAGTATGTTATCCTGGTGGGGACAATGAGAGGTGTTACTCTTACGCTATGTAATATATATGCCCCGAATACCTTGCAGATCCCTTTTCTGGAGAAAGTGTTCGCCAAACTCTCGCGCCTCCCGTCTAACACTCTCATCATAGGTGGGGACTTTAATCTCCCCGTGTCCGACGTGAGGGACAGACAATCCCTCACTACGCCCACGCCATCATCAGACCTACGCAGACATACCTTAGCCTTTCGTCGCCTGATCCGTAAATATAATCTATATGACCTATGGAGGGTTTCTAATCCTTCGGCTAAACAATACACTTTCTATTCCCACCCACACAATACTCACACACGGATAGACCTCTTTCTGGGTAACATACCGAGCCTACGCTCTACATCCTCGGCGGACATTGGCCTTATCACATGGTCAGACCATGCACCGATTATGCTTGACCTCTGTTCAGATTTACAGACTACAAGGCAATGCCACTGGAGACTGAACAAAAGGCTGCTTAAATACCCGATACATAGGGATGCTCTTAAGAACCACATTGACTCATATTTTACCCTTAACAAGAACTCAGTCCCTACGTTATCTACAATATGGGAAGCCCATAAAGCAGTTCTCCGGGGGCATTGTATCTCCATTTCTTCTCGCCTCAAGCGAGACACGAAACAACAACAGATAGACTTGACAGCGACTCTTACCGCCCTAGAACGTAGAATGGCCATGTCTCCCTCTACATCCACTCTCCGTCGCATTATTGAGGCGCGGAGTAAGGATCTCTCCATAGCCAAGGTGGAACGATTATTATTATGTACTACGAGCAGGGAAATAAGGCACACTCACTACTGGCAGCGCAATTACTTAACCACTAACTACATTCGACCCCATTGGCGCTTAAAGACTCACAAGGTCAGTTCCTCTTTGACCCTAAGCAACAGGCCGATCTATTCCACCAATATTATACAAAGCTATATTCCCTCCCGTCTCAACTCCCTACCGACCCCACTGCCCGAACCCAGTACCTCTCGGAATATCTAAAATCTTGCTCTCTCCCCACTCTTACAACATCGGACATTGATATGCTCAATACACCCATCTTGTTAGATGAATTACAGGACACGATCAAAGAACTCCCTAATGGTAAATCACCGGGTCCTGATGGCTTCTCTTATCTCTATTACAAAGTCTTTCAGGATTCTCTAACTCCACACATGATAGACCTCTTTAATTCCTTCCTGTCGGGGGAGCAGATACCCCCCTCAATGCTTCATTCTTTTATCATGGTTATTCCTAAACCGGGGAAGGACTGCTCTGATTGTTCTAACTATAGACCGATATCGCTGCTGAATGCAGATTTAAAAATATTCACCAAGATTTTGGCCAATAGGCTGGGCTCCCTTCTGCCCGGGTTGATCCAAAAAGATCAAGTGGGATTTGTCATGCATAGACAGGCGGGGGATAACACTAGAAGAACTATAGATCTGATAGATGTGATCAATAAATCCGAAACATTGGGCCTACTCTTGAGTCTGGACGCTGAGAAAGCATTTGATCGATTAGACTGGTCCTTCCTCTTCGCCACTCTAGCGACAATTGGCATTTCTGGCCCTTTTCTTCACGCGATACGTGCACTATACTCCTCCCCGAACGCAACGGTAAAATTGCCACATGCTACAACTCAAAGCCTCTCTATCTTCAAGGGTGCCCGCTCTCTCCCCTCCTTTTTGTGCTTTGCGTAGAGCCACTGGCTTCCTATATCAGGAGAAATCCGGATATTCAAGGTATCATGGTAAGAGATAGGGAATTTAAAATATCCCTCTTCGCCGATGATGTCCTCCTGACTGCGCAATCCACAAATCTCCTTGCCCAATCTACATTCGGTCCTAAAAGAATATAGTCGACATTCTGGTTATAAGATCAACAACTCTAAGACAGAAGCCTTACCGATTAATCTGGCACCCGTCACTTATAGCGACCCTGCAGTCTTCCTTTAAATATACTTGGAAGACGGACACAATAAAATACTTAGGCACTCAGATTTCTAGTTCATATGCCTCCCTGTACAAACATAATTATGCCCCCTTCTTTCAAGACCTAAACAAACTCATATCTAGATGGTCTGTCCTGCCCTTGTCTTTTTTCGGCAGAGTATCGGCGGTTAAAATGACTATCCTACCAAAGTATCTATACCTTTTGGAAACCCTTCCGGTTCCTATACCACGAAAAGACATGTGCAAATTTCAAACGACTCTTTTGAAATACATTTGGGCGGGTAGACGACATAGAATCCCAAGCTCAGTCATGCTCTCGTCTGTTATGGCGGGTGACTTAGCTGTCCCAGACGTTTACCGGTACTACCTGGCGGTACATTTTGAGAAGGATCCCATGCTGGACCTCACTAAGGGCATATAATAAATGGACTGAGATTGAGAAATTATGGATCGCACCTACACACCCGAATGCTTTGTTGTGGTCTGGAACAGCGGACACCCTGACGACCCCCCTCCTACACTCAATGATGTTCACTAGGAATATTTGGAGGATATCTAAAGCGAAGTATGCACTGTCTTCCTCAAAATCCCTAATGACACCCTTCCTATATAATCCTTCCTTACCTGTGAGCCTTACTACAAAAATGTCCCAGCCATGGTCGAGAGCCGGTTTATTTAACTTTGCTGACATAGTAGACCCCTGTCAATGAACGATTTTACCGTTCTCGACGTTGCAAGCTAAATATAACTTACCAAACAACTCCTACTTCAGTTATATGCAAATCACACATTTTGCTAACTCTATGCGAGCGGAATCGTGTTTTTATAAACCCACAGCCTTTAAAATGCTCTGTAAAACGACTGTCTCAACTAGGGGGTTAATATCAGGGATATATACTATTATTGCTGATTCGCCTCTTCAGGAGACGGCCAGACATGGCTATATGGCCAGGTGGGAGGCATACCTGGGCAGGGAGCTCCCCATGTCGCTGTGGCAAATCATCTGGTCCCAGGCAGCAAAATCATCTCTGTGCAGCTTATAAAGAAAACCAATATAAAATTTTGATGCATTGGTATCATACTCCGGAATTCCTCCATCGCATTTTCCCTTTGGTATCGGATAGGTGTTGGAGATGTCACAGCGACGTGGGGTCACTTCCTCATATCTTTTGGGACTGTCAACTAATAAGGCCCTTCTGGAGGGAAGTTGGAGACCTTATTCAGGGGGTTCTGGGGGTTAGACCCCCAAGGCAAGCTTTGACCTATCTTCTAAATGTGCCACCGAAGGGATGGGGGAAGGTCCAGTCCCGGTTGCTTCTTCATATACTTACAGCTGCGAAGTGTCTTATTGCGGCCAATTGGAAACGCAATACTCCTATGTTGAATACCCTTCATAATAGAATTAGGGAAGTCAAGAGAATGGAATCACTGACGGCCTCATTGAATAATTGCGTAGATCGCTTTACAAGTGTGTGGAGGTTATGGGACATGTATGACTCCTCTAGACCACCATGATAGGGACCATTGCTCTCAAAGTACACTTAGGCCTAATGTATAGAATGACAGCTCCTGGGATCCATCTTTACCTTACCTTCTTCCTACCCTAGTGTATCTGTCTATTGTCATGTTATTTGTTGGAATCTTTTCTTATATCGTGTAGGTGGTGGATACTGACGTGTAATAGCATAAAGCTAAGCTTCGTATTTCTTACTGCATATTCCGAGCGGACAGTAGCCTCATCAATGTTTTCATAATGTATAAATAGATCTGGGATAGTCTGCCCATTGAATCCTTGTACTACATTGTGGTAATATTGTGTTGACCTATGTATGGACGATCAATGTAATGTACAAATTTTTCTTTTGTTCTTCCACTTTGTGCCTGCACGTCTGTATTTGCTACTGTTTTTTCTTTCTATGTTGATGCAAATGAAAATAAAAATATATAATTATAAAAAAAAAAAAGGTTTGCAGATCCAAGCTACACAGGATAGAGAGAAATTCTTCAACATATATTGTAAGATTTAGTACACTGTCACTTTGTAGCTATGTCATGTATCTCCATATATTACCTATGTGACAGAGGGTCCCATGGTACCCTCCAGGTGTACTTACTGGCCTGGAGTGTATTGTATCCTCTGCTATACCATGGCAACAGAGTGTTATTGCATAAAATGGCCTTTACAATCGCAGCAGTGGTGACTCAAATCTAGTTTTTATATTGGGGTCTGTGAGCTTCAAACTATATCTGTGTATAATACAACAATTAAATTTGTGACCGGTGAAGTAGATTGGTCAAGCCAACGTTGGTGCTTCTTGGAAAGCTTTCTTGTGGTATAATACTTGGGCAATCATATCTAGTAAGGGGGACTGTGATCTCCAAAATATTTTTAAAACGTCTTGATCTATTCTTCCAGCCAAATGTTTCTGACTATGTAATTAGTTAGCACTATAGAATCAATATCTAGATAATACCAGCTTATCCGCTTCATGTCTACTCTAGTAGTAATTGGCTTTTACGGTATACACAAGTAACCCCCTAATTCAACTCTTAATCCCGTTTTATCATTTTGATTGCTTCTTTAATAAATGTCGTCATGTTCTTAAGCTTTACGTGCAATCCAGCGATTAGGCCTACCCATCCCATCCTATCCTATTCTAGTTGTATGGGGTGTATATGTGTGAAAGGTCTGTACTAAAAGCACAATAATTACTTCAAATACTGAAGCTTGTGGGCATACAAGGGTCATCATTTTAGCGTCTTATTAAAACCATAACTTGTGTCTGTAAAGATTATGCAAGGCACATTAATTGTCTGGTTTTTGACAACTTACCCCAATTAGTCTGTTTTTCTCAGATTTGAGGAATAATTGACACAAGGGGTAAAGATAGAAAGGTTACCATATCAGCCTTGCAGCAGCTGAAGTATTTCATCACCATCATTATTTTTTATCACTTTTACCAAGTATTGTTAAAGCGGTTTTCTTACCGTAAGCATTGGAGGCATATCAATATCTGATTTGTGAAATCCGACTGACGCACCCCCCCCCCCCCTCCCCAATAACTAGCACAAAGGGGAGAAGTGATTAAGTGGGCCCCTTCAGCTGCTTTCCAAAACAGTGCAACTGCCAACTAGTGGCCTCATTTACTTGGGCTGTGTTGCAACTCCCGACCAAGCAATGAAAAAAGCTGAAAGTTGTGGGACTCCATTGTTTCTAGACATCCGTGGGTTGCCCAGCTGATGGATCCCATTGATCACACATTAATGACATATCGATATGCAATCAGTATTAATGGTGGGGAAACCATTTTAATGAGGTTTCCAACCTGAATTTATATTTATAAAAATATGGTTTCAGTGGCAATAAGATAGTAAGTCCAGCCAAGACCCTTTGCTTTCAATTGATCAATTCCACCTTGAGCTATAGATCTGCGTAGCCCGAGCCAGACCGGGTGCTAGGGGCGTGTGGTCTGACTGGTTACGGTAGGAGTGTATTTCAAACATCCGCACTCCCCAACATTAAGGCCTGATTCACACGAACGTGTTAAACGTCCGTGGGACAGCCGTTGAAACAGCGGCCGTCCCACGGACCTATGTAATTCAATGTGGCCGTTCACACAGCCATTGTTTCAACGGACCGTGTGAAGGGTCCGTGCGAAAATAGGACATGTCCTATCTTTTCACGCATCCCACCATAGACTCTCAACTATATGGGGGATGCGTGACATCGCATCCCGCAGCACTGAGCACGGATGCACCTCGGACGTGAAAAACTGTAGTTTTTCACGTCAGAGATGCGCAGTGCTCGTGTGAATCAGCCCTAAGTCAACTTTTCAGCTCAAAGCTGGCCACTGTGTTAACTGCAGTTTAGCAGTACCTACTCCATGCCTTTCCCCTTTCTCAGGCTGTGACAGTATCCGATTTTTATTCAAGTATATTTAGGTTGAACCCTCTTTAACGCCTTAAGGATCTGGCCTTCAGGACACAGCACGTTTTTTCATTTTGTCTTCACCGCCTTCCAAAAGTCGTACGAGATATATTTTTTTAAATGGTACCATTTTGGGGTACGTATAACGAATTGAAAAACAGCAATTCCACCATTTTTATTTACTTATGTCGTTCACAGTGTGGTATACGTACAATTTAGACTTTTTATTATAAGGATCGTTCCGATACCAATTTTTTGTTCTGCATTTTACTAGTTTTGCGTTGTTTTTTTTTTTTTTTAAATTTAGTCCCACTAGGGGACTTGACCTCTGTATTGTGTCTTGTTGCCTGCCAGTGTTTAGCTGACCTTCATTTGGTAGACCTGGGCATAGGCACATACACTTGGCAAATCTGGGGCCTTTGTTTGGCCCATGGTTTCTGAGACTACTCCTCTGCAAACCACGATTGTGTAACGGGATGCCGATGGCGTAAGAGAGGAAGCCTCTCACTCTGTTAACCTTTTTAGGTGCTACGGTCCTTACTGACCACAGCATCTAAGTGGTTAAAAAGCCGTGATTGGTGTTCTCTATGATCCAAGCCTTTTCAGCGGGATGTTAATTGTAAGTTACAGCTGGCATCTGCTGGTGATCACGCACGCACAGCTTCACGGGAATGACCCGCTCTCTGCAACATACTATTACGTCATGGGACGGGAAGGGTGTTTTATGGAATTCTCCGTGCTTGGGTAAATATGGTTAAAATAGCCTAAGCACGTGGGACCTAAGTCATAAAAATTGTTCTAACAAAAAGTTTGTGTTGCCCATAGCAACCAATCAGATTAAACCTGCTCTAGAAAAAAATTGAAGCTGTAAAGTTGGAAGTAGTGATCTGATTGGTTTCCATGGACACTATTTATCAAAAAGTTCACCCTCAAACATTTTCTGACCTGTCTGTGCCCTGCTAATCCAACTGATCGCTGGAACAACTAGGGCACAGGATTCTTTGGAGTGCTATGCCTCTTCGTCTTCTGACTCCAATATCTTTGCATTTGTAAGTCTGCAGTCAAAATCTCCCCCTTACCGCAGTGGACTGTAATGCATATGTGCATGCAGTTCTATTAAAGTGAATTAGAGATTGCGACAACTGACTCAGAGGCAACACTTTCTGACATGTTTCGCGAAGACTGGTGTGTCTTACACCAGTCAAAGTTAGGCCGCTTTCACGCGAGTATTATTCGGTCTTCTGTAGTGCTCTAACTCCAGTTATCATAAACGGCGGGGGGTCCAGGTGTTGTCCATAATACGGACACAAAAAAGCACCCTATTATGCTTGTGAAATAGCCTGAAGTAAATAGTTGTGATTTGCACCAAATTTATTAAGAGGCATGCGCATTAATAAATTTGACGCATTTTTAACTGACTGTCAGAAAATAAAATCTACACCTGCAATGAGTAGGCATAATTTCTGCCAAAATTTTGGCCATTTTAATACTTTTTTTTTTCTCCGTAAATTTGGCCTAAACCATGTCTCCTTTGCAATCATGTCTGCTTTTTTAGGTCTCTTTCTAAATTTGGCGAGTGATAGGAAAATTCTCATATTTTACAGCAAACTTGTTGCAAGTCAACCTGGAGGAAACTGCATAATAAATGTGGGCTGTTGTTGGTTTACATGCAAAACCTGCCTTGTTTTTTTATCCCTAATAAATTGTACCTCAATAACTATGTATAATGCTTCATGTAAGGGTTTGGAGTCCATGACAGAAGAAGTGGCTGATCACAGCTCGCCATAGTAGAGATCCAGAAGGTACAATCTCTACCCAAATGGTAGGAGTCAATAACTTTTTTTCTAATGCGAAATTTCATTTTTTTTATTTATAATGCGTCAGAATTCCTCTTTGGGTACTTTGTTAGTACTTTCTATTTTGCCCCAGACACCCAATAATATAGCGTTTTCTTTGAGAATGACTAATGAAAATGTCACATTTTATTGGAATATATACTATTTTTGTGATTTCCTCTAGTTTTAATTATTTTTAAGCAGCTTGGTAAAAGCCTATTTAATTCTAATTGACGGCGACTCCCATCTGTATTTCAAAGCTGTAGACAAGATAAATACTGGTGTTAGAGTGGGGCAGGTATTGGGGAATCTCTCAGTGGTTCCTATCTGTAGCAAAGGGTGGTAAAAGGCCTGCAGGGAAGGGGCATTCTTGTCATGTCTTTTTAACCAGCCAAGACTGCAGAAAATGTAATAAATTTACTTTGCTGGTTTTCATTGAAGATCTGTAAGGCCCATTCACATCTGTTCTTTATGTTTTTGGGTGACAGACTAAATCGGCATAAAATACGGAGAAGTAAAGACGTTTGAAAGTGAGGACAGGGGTCTTCATTCAAGAAAATACTGTATTGTGCAACATATGAAAAATTATTTTCGATTTATTTTCAGATCTGGCTCTATATTATGGCGTATTTCTGGAGAAACATGTTGGGACCCATGACTATCCATACAAGGATTTTTGCTACCAAAGTGTTTTTCCGACTTAATAGAACCTCACCCATCGAAAGAACAGGCTAGTTTTAGTCCCAGTCGCCAATACAGAGCAAGCTATACATATATTATATGGACAGAAGTTCTGTGAAACACCCCACTTAATCATTGAATTCTGGTGTTTCATTCAGTCCCATTGCCACATGTATACAAAATCGAGCTTCTAGCCATGCAATCTGCCTTTATGTGTGTACAAACATTTGTGAATGAATGGGCCACTGTAAAGAGCTCACTGAGTTAGACCGTGGTACTGTAGGATGTCACCGTTGCAATAAGTCTGAGAAATTTCTTCCCTCCTAGATATTCTACGTTCAACTTTGAGTGGTATCATTGCAAAGTGGTAGCGTTTAGGAACCACAGCAACTCAGCCACGAAGTGGCAGATCATGTAAAGTTACAGAGCGGGGTCGCTGAGTTGTGTATCACATAAGTCGTCAACGCTCTGCTGACTCAATAACTGCAGAGTTCTAAACCTCCTCTCGCATTAACATCCGCACAAAAACGGTGCCCGGGAGCTTCATGGAATGGGTTTCCACAGCCAAGCCGCTACATTGCAAGCCTTCCATCACCAAGGACAATGCCAAGGGTCGGATGGAGTGGTGTAAAGCACGCCGCCACTGGATTCTGGAGCAGTGGACACGTGTTCTGTGGAGTGATGAATGAAGCTCCTCTATCTGGTAGTCTGATGGACTAGCCTGGGTTTGGCGAATGTCAGGAGAACGTTATCTGCCTGACTGCATTGTGCCAACTAAAGTTTGGTTGAGGAGGGATAATGCTATAGGGTGTTTTTTCAGGCGTTGGCCTAGGCCCCTTAGTTTAAGTGATGAAAAATCTTAATGCTTCAGCATACCAAGACAATTGTTTGCTTCTAATTTTGGGGGACATTTATGCTGGAACAGAAAAGGGCCTTCCCAATACTGTGCCCCAGTGCACAAAGCAAGGTTCATCAAGCCATGGTTGGTTGTGGAAGAACTTGACTGGCTGCACAGAGCCCTGACCTCAACCCCATCAAACACATTTGGCATCATCTAGAATGGAGATTGTGATCCAGGCCTCCTCCCCCAACATCAGTGTCTGACCTCACAAATGCTCTTATGAATGAATTGGCAAAAATCCCCACAAACGCACTTGAAAATCTTGTAGAAAGCCTTCCTAAAAGAGTGGAAGCTGTTCAAGCTGCAAAGGGGGGACCAACTCCATATCAATGCCTATGGACTTAGAATAGGATGTAATAAAAGCTTTTGTAGGTGTCCCAAATCTTTGTTCATATAGTGTGTGTGTGTGTGTGTGTGTGTGTGTGTGTGTGTGTGTGTGTGTGTGTGTGTGTGTGTGTATATATAAAAAGTTGTTACATTTTTTTTTTTTTTACAAATTCACATTTTTTTTACAATAACCTCTTAAATATAAGGAATATATACATGTTTGGTACTGTTACGACCGTAACAACCTATCCAATAAATGTATAGCATCTTTAATGATGAACGGGAATTTTGAGGCAGATTTTTTTTCTGCCTATAAATTCCTCCGTTTGAACAGGGCATTAGAGTTATGGATGCTGTGCCAGCCACAGCCCGCCCAAATAGCCAGCCCCCCCCCCCCCACATAATTCTTCTCCTTGTCTCATGTAAGCGTTCCTAGCAAAGCAAAGAATCTACTGTTGTTGCTGCCACCTGCTGGCTGTACTTGTTATAGATTTACTATATAACACATCATATCATAACCAAACCGGTAAGTTGACCATGAAAAATCCTGCCAGGCTGAAAAAAAAAACAATTTGGCGGGAAACAAGCCGTGTGCAGCTTCAACCTATCCCTCATTTGGACTGATTCTGAGGCTTCAGGTGATTTGGTACCACAAACTTTAAGCAGATGTGAAAAGAAAAATGGCATCTGATATGATGCTGGGTAGTAGGGAAGTGTGCCTGCAGCTGCTACAGGGGGGTTTACATGACTTCCCTTGAGTTCAATAATACATTTATGGTCTGAATGCTCCTAACCTTTCCCCAGTGGTCGCTAGAGGCAGGACGCATGGAAAGAAGGGAATTCTGGAAAAAAACAATACAACTGTCTAGCATAAAAACTAGCTTTGTTGCCCATAGTAACCTATCACAGTGCAGCTTTAATTTTTCCAGAGCAGATTAAACGATGAATGATGAGCTCTGATTGGATTCTATGGACAACTAGACAGTTTTGATAAATTAGGTCAATAGACTCTGAACGGTGAGCTACTGCAAATGGCAGCTCCGGTTGAAAAACATAATGTAATGAACCTTAGATATCGCTATCGATGATTTTCAGGCCTATCGTAATTTCTGCATTTTGGGTGGAAATGCTCTTCTTGCTGTATGCCCCTTTCTAGGCTACATGCAGACGTTGCAGAATTTGATGCCCAAAATCCACTTCAAAACTGCAAATGCAGGTAAAACCGCCACTCAATATTTCGTTTTCAGGTGCAGTTTAAACTTTGGTGCAGATTTTGTTGCGTTTTTCTATAGCCTTGTCAGATACAATTCTGGAAACGCAAGATAAATTGACATGCTGCAGATTTTATATTCGCACTGAAGGTAAATATGCATGCGGAAAAATTCACGTAGATTAATTTAGTAAGGAAAATCCACGCGGTAAATCCGCATACTACGCATTTGTTCATGTGGCCGTAAAGTCTACATACCTCACCAACAACCTTATCGCTGTATAATAAAGCCTAGTTCACCCTGAGATTTTTGGCTCTGATTTTGATGCGGAGACTACATTGGAATCCACCTCAAATCTCCCCTCATTGGAGGCTTTTGACCGCTCACGGGAATAAAGTCATGCATTATCTTGGAGTCGTTTCCACCTCTAAACCGCCATTGAAATCAATGGGAGGCAGAATTTTTTTTAATTAGTTTTGGCGTGTGTTTTGATGCGTTTTTTTTTTTTTGTTTTTTTTGTTTTTCTTTTTTGCATTTCGTTAAAGGGGTTATGTGGGGACCAAAAATTATTAGCAGTGTACACACTGAAGTATGTGAGTACACTCACTAATATACATTCCGGTCTCCTGTCGCTCTGATTCTGAGATTTTTATATCCCTGACGGGGAATCGGAAGTCTAGTTGCAAAGTCTTCTTTGAGGACTATACGACTCTTCGTCATGTGACCGTTCTTGCTGTACTCTATGTACAAGCAGGAGCAGTTGTACAGGGAGTACATAGAGTACGCCTAAAAATACACATTAAAAAAAGTGTCCTAATAAAGCGTCAAGCGCTTGCATTTCAAAATCTGCCTCAAAAATCCTGATGGAATTTTGAGGCAGATTTTTTCTGCCTGACAACCTCTGTGTGAACGAGGCCTAATAAGTATGTATGCGTGTATTATCTATTCACATCTAATTATCCAGAATATTTGATAGTCCAGCAATTGTGTTAGATATTTTTGCTAACATCATCACGGTTACCTGGACAATTCATTGTTCTATTTCTGAATTATTTTTTTTGCAGGATTATTATCAAATTATAAAGAATCCAATGGATTTAAGTACAATAAGGAAGAGACTGGAATATAATTATTACCCAAGGGCTCTGGACTGCATGCAAGATTTCAATACTATGTTTACAAATTGCTATATTTATAACAAGGTAAAGTTTTTTTTATTTTTCTCTCCTTTTCCTGATCTCCTGCAGCTATGTAAAGATTTGACTTGCTCTGGGATTGCATCAAGGAACTTCCTGTCATGTGACCTCCATGCGTGAAGGTCACATGACAGGAAGTCACACGCAAAAAAAGTTGATATCTACAAAGTAAGGTGAATATCTGTACAGCACAATTTACCATTTCAAATCTATTGAATCACAGAACCCTCAACTATTTTCTATGTTTTCATGGGAAGATGAAATCACTTGGATAAGTAAAAGCATTCCCACATAAAGCGACATATTATATATATATATATATATATATATATATATATATATAATGTGGGTGCCGCCGCTCATATGTCTGCCTATGATAAGACGCCCACCCTCCCTCATTTCCCCCTATAGACTAGGCTGCTGGTAAGTAATCTTCATAATGAGACCACAATGGAATATGCATTTTTGGTAGTGACTACCATTATACCCATGTTTACAGAACCTATAGTAGTAGTCACTCTGAGGCCTTATTCACACGAACGTATAATACGTCCGAGCTATGCGCGTGGAAATCGCGCGTCGCATGGATCTATGTTACGGAATGGGGCCGTTCAGACTGTCAGTGAATTTCACACAGCGTATGTCCTATATTTGGCTGTGTTTCGCGCTGCACGCACCCATTGAAGTCAATGGGTGCGTGCAAATCGCGCTCGGCACACGGAAGCACTTCCGGGTGCCGCGCGTGATTCGCGCAACAGCAGTAAAAACAATGAATGAAAACAGAAAAGAACCACGTGCTTTTCTGTTTGTAAACATAAAACCAGAGGATCGAAGGATTAAACGGAAAACAGCGTTTCTGTTAGAATTACCATTTATGTCAATGGTAATTCTTTTGTTTCAGTTGCTTTCCATTTGTCGCTGTTCGCTAATCGGCAGCACAACTTATTTGGCAAAATGAATAGTCGCTAGTCGGCAGCACAACCCTCCGTCTAAACAGAGGATGTGCTGCGGGCATGATTGAAAGGTATGGGGACGAATTATCTCAATTGTTTGCCCTCATACATTAACGATTGTTGCTTCTTGTGGATAGCGCTAAGGAGCGCCGGTAGACGCGCTGCTTGTTTTCTATGGCTAGTATCAGGCCGTGTAAGAGCACCTTTAAGTCGTAATGCACCTGATCTAGATCAGAGATTTTAGCCATTTAGAACCATTTGTTGTTAGTTTGGCCGAACTAAATTTATCTTTTCAAGTATAATTCTGTTATGTCATGAAGTGAATATTTGCTCATACAATGTATTGCAGCCTGGAGATGATATTGTCTTAATGGCTCAAGAACTGGAAAAAGCGTTTATGCAGAAAATTGCTGAAATGCCCCAAGAAGAAATTGAACTGTCTGTTGTCGGAAACCGAGGCGTTAAGAACAAACTACGGACGTCATCTGAAGGAGGTAATCATCTGAAGTGAAGTATAAATTGATAGATTGTGGAACAGAACTTCTTATTTTGTGTAACTGCTATAATCTAGTTTTTTTGTTGCAGAACAATCTTTTTAGTAATACATTGGCGGGCTTTACTTGCATCTCTGAAATTCGCCTTCAGCTATACCACACGTACAGTACTGACGGTCCTCTGCTCCTAAACAAATGACCCAGGACTGATGTAACATAATTGGGCATAGAGTTAGATAAACATGGCTGCGTTCTTCCAAAAACATGCCACACCTGTCCACAGGCTGTGTGTGGTATTGCAGCTCGGCCCAAATCAATTCAATGTGGCAAAACTACTAGACACAACCAATGAACAGGTGTAGCACCGTTTCTGTTTTTATGATCCCGTACAACCCATTTTAGGTCCGAATCTCCTCATATCCACTTATATCAGCAGCAGGGACAGGAGTCAGTGAAACATTCCACATTTACCCCTTGGAGACACAGCCAGTATTGGCCTTGTGGACACAGCCCCGTTTTTCAAATACGACATGGCACTTTATGTGAGAATGCTTTTACTTATCCAAGCGATTTTGAGATTTTCTCGTGACACATTGTACTATGTAAGTGGTAACGTTTGGTCTATACATTCAGTGTTTATTTGTGAATAACCTCAAAAGTTAGAAAACATTTGGAGAAATTGGTATTTTTCAAAATTTGAATGCATCTGCTTGTAAGATAGATTGTTATTCCACAAAATATAGTTCCTAATTACCATTTCCCAAATGTCTTTATGTTGGCATAGTTCTTAAAATGACCTTTTATTTCCTGGGACGTTAGAAGGCTTCGAAGTTTTTAGCAGCAATTTCTCACTTTTTCAAGAAAAATACCAAAAGCCATTTTTTTTAAGGACCAATTCAGGACTGAAGTTGCATTGAGGGGCTTATGTTTTAGACACCCCCCCCCCCCAATGAATCACCCCATTTTAAAAACCAAACCTCTCAAAGTATTCAAAACAGCATTTAGAGCGTTTCTTAAACCTTTAGGCATTTTACAGGAGTTTTAGCAAAGTGGAAATGAAATTTAGAAATTACATTTTGAATCCGTTTTTTTTTTCCTGTAACGGAGCATGTATTAATAGAGAAATACAACTCAATATTTATTGGCCAGATTCTGGGTTGTTGTTTTTTTATACATATATTCCACATGTGTCCCTAGTGTGCTACTGGACTCAAACACAGGTCTCAGAAACAAAGAGGAGCACCTTAGGGATTTTGGGGCCTCCATTTTATTAGAATATTTTCCAGGCATCACTATAGGTTTGTAGAGGCCTTCAGATGCCAAAACACCCCATTTTGGAAGCTAAACCTCGGAGCTCAAAATTTGCTGGAAAACCCCCAAAAGTGACTCCATTTAAAACAATGCACACATCAATGAATTTATCTAGGGGTATAATGAAAATTTTTGACCCCACAGTTTTTTTTGCAGAATTGCAGAAAATCTTATTTTTTTGTCCCAATAAAATTAAGTTTTAGCTTAATTGTTTTTAGTTTTCACAATGGATAAAGGCGAAAAAAAACCTCCCCAATTTGTAAAGCAATTTCTCCCAAGTACAGCGATACCCCAAATATGATCCTAGACTGCTGTATGAGCACACGGCAGGGCTCAGAAGGGAAGGAGCGCTATTTGGCTCACCGATTTTGCTGGAATGGTTTTTGGGTGCCATGTTGATTTATGATGTCCATCAGGATAAAATAAGGTGGTATAATAACAGGGTGCATAAATAATAAACTTAATTCAAAGATGTGTGGTACGCTTTGATGCAATCCTTTATATACACAGGCCAGATTTTTTGGGGTAGGTGTCACACTGATAAATAGTGTCCTTTCTTATCCCCCTTCTGGAAGACCTTCTCTTTGCAGTTTGAGGCTAGTCGCTGGGAAAGTGTTGCCCTGCTACAATACGGGAGTCCCCGCTCCCAGCAGATTTACTTGGGTTCTCCCCTTTTTGGTTTCCAAGTAGACGTTTCTTGATAACAGCCTCTTTAAAATTAAGGAATGTCTGGCCTGCACATTGGGATAGCACATAAGCATTGAGCAATGCCATCTGTACAATGTGCCGGACAGCTTCTTGTACCACATCTTTGTCTTCCGCATGAGACTATACGACTTCAGCACTTGATCTGAGAGATCAACCCCTCACATGTACTTATATCCTAGGTTGCAATCTGGCTTGGAGGTCACTGTAGTGGTACCTCGGACAGGGGTGCTGCCGTTACTGTTACTTATTAGGTTCAATGTAAAGACACCCCTCTTGTCCTTCTACTTGACCAAAAACATCTTCTCGCTGTATACTTCGCTCCCTGCTCTCACCCCTTCTGAGTCTTTGGCCAAACTGTTTTTTAGGAAGGCCTCTCTGGTTTTTGCACACAGTGCCGCAGTACTTCTAGTAGAGAGGCACTTGAATAGTGGGATGCTTGTATAGACGTTATCCACATAAAGGCGGTAACCCTGGTCCAGCAATGGATGCACCAAATCCCACCCTTTTTCCCCACTACCTCCCAATGTAGGGATTCTGGGGGCTCAATCTTTCTCTCTCTTCCACTTCATTTCCAAAGCTGGATTCTTCTGATTAGACTACAGTGATTTGTGGAAGCACAGGTGACGGTTACGTACACTTGTCAGTCATCACAATAATATATTAGACGGGAACTGACCAGTCAGTTCTTGAAGTTGATGTGTTGGAATCCGGAAAAATGGGCAACTGTAAGGATCTGAGCGATTTTGACGAGCCAAATTGTAATGGCTAGACTGGGTCAGAACATCTCCAAAACAGTAGGTCTTGTGGGGTGTTCCCAGTATACAGTGGTTAGTTCATACCTCAGGAAGGACAACTGGTAAACCTGCACATAAAAAGCTCATTGATTCGCACGGTGAGGGAAGGCTAGCCTGTCTGGTCCAATCACACAGAGGAGAAGTAGCTGACCCCTGTCCATGGTCAAAAGCCCCTAAAATGGGCACTTGAGCGTCAGAAATGGAGCAATTGGAGTAGATGGTCTGGTTTTGATAAATTGCGTTTTCATTTACATCATGTGGACGGCTGTGTGCGTGTACATCACTTACCCGTCAAAAATGGCACCAGGATGCACTGTGGAAAGAAGGCAATCCTGCGGAAGCAGTGTGATGCTCTGGGAAACCTTGGGTCCTGGCATCATGTGGACGTTATTTTGACATGTACCACCTGCCTAAACTTTGTTGCAGACCAAGAACACCCCTTCATGGCAACGGTATTCCCTAAGATCAGTGGCCTCTCAGCAGGATAATGCACCCTTCTTTCTTCTTAGTTCTAATGTTGTTGAAAGTGAGTTCAAGGTTGACATTGCAATTTAAAGGACGTAAATGATCTGCTGATAACGTCTTGGTGCCAGATACAACAGGACACCTTCAGAGGTTTGGTGAAGTCCATACCTCTACGGGTAAGATGTTTTTTCAGCACAAGGGGGACTTAAACAATATTAGGCAGGTGGTTTTAATGTTATGGCGAATAATGTAATTAGAACTCTGCTGTAAGGTCAAATGTTTGACAACAGAATGTTTGGGGCAAATTATAATATAGAGAGAAAACTATTATTTAATCTTATTTTCTTTAAATCATAAATATTATTCTTCATTAGATTCCTGGCATAGGTTAGTAAGGGAGGGCTGAGGGAGTAATGGTCCCCTAACGTCGCTTTTCCACAACCCAGCCTTTCCTTTTGGGATTGTCCTCCTCGAAGGTCCTGCTTTGGAGGGCATCTGACGATGATCGACTCAATCACATTTTGGGTGGAAATCCCCTACCATCATTCGAAGCCCTTACGGCACGTGATTCTGGGGTGCCCTTATCGTGGTTGGAGTATCAACAGCTCTCCTCCTTTTTATAGTGTCCTCTTCCCACGACCACCGCTTTTAGTCTCCAAAGCCTTTTGAAGTTTTATTCTTGAAAAACTCTGCACCAGCACACACTCTCTCGCAGATCTATCGCATGCTTTTGAAAGGGGAATCCCCTGTTAAACCACCTCACACGGCGGCCTGGAAAAGGGAGCTATCCCTTTCTCTCACAGAACAAAGCATTCTTATTTTCACTTAAGATGCGAATGACCTGTATCATTTAAGAAGAAAACTATAAAGTACCTACCCAGTGGTACAGGTGTCCAGCACTGCTCCATAAAATATACCCTTCAGTATCTGATAGATGCTGAAGATGCGGTTCTGGAACGGATACTATGCTGCACGTTTAATTCGACCCTTTTGGAATTAGATCTCCCACTTTCAAGAAAAGGTAATGGAAACGAGTCACCCTTGCACTTCGAATGGCGTTACTGTCCATTCTACCTGGTTTCCTGTCTCCGATTAAGACGTTTTACTTTTAAGCGGCAGCTTGCACGGTTATCCCTAGGCATTAGAGAGATCCTTTGCCACTGAATATAGTGGAGTGGGTTCAGGAAGTAAATTTTATTATGAGGATGGAAGACGATTCTGCCAGGCCCGGTAGGTTTCTTGCTCTTTGGCAACCCTGGGTCACCTTTCAGGCTTTCTCTGGAATTCATGATATGTTGGATTAAGACCCTGAGAGTCCTATTTTGTATCGAAACAACCTCTGTTATACCTCCACCCAACCCCACACCCTTTTTTTTTTTTTTCTCTTTTCTTCTCCACTTTTTACCTTTTATTCTTCCTTTCCTTTGTGGGTTTAATGTGCAGAGTTAAAGAGGCTCTGTCACCAGATTCTATCTCCTATTGCATGTGATCGGCGCTGCAATGTAGATAACCGTAAAGTTTTTTGTTTTTTTAAAAACTTTCATTTTTGGCCAAGTTATGAGCTATTTTGTAAATGAGCTTTGAAATGGACAATTGTTGGGCGTTTTTTTTTCGTTAGGTCCAACTGGGCGTGTATTGTGTTTTTAACTGGGTGTGTTTACGTGTATGACGCTGACCAATCAGTGACCAGTCAGCGTCATACACTCCTCTCCATTCATTTACACAGCAGCGATGTGCAGCCACATACACAGAGATTAACGTTAATCAAGTGTCCTGATAATGAATACACATGACCATCCAGCCTGGACGTCATGTGTATTCAGAATCCTGACACTTCTGACTCTTTTCTTTGAGATTTCCAGCAAGGGAAACGAAATCTCGTTTACCTCTTTAATCTCGCGAGATTACGCGTGGCTTGCTGGAATCTCACAGAAAAGATTCAGAAGTGTCAGGATTCTGAATACACATGACGTCCAGGCTGGATTTCATGTGTATTCATTATCAGGACACTTGATTAACGTTAATCTCTGTGTATGTGGCTGCACATCGCTGCTGTGTAAATGAATGGAGATGAGTGTATGACGCCGACTGGTCACTGATTGGTCAGCGTCATACATGTAAACACGCCCAGTTAAAAACACAATACACGCCCAGTTGGACATAACGGAAAAAAAACGCCCAATTGTCCATTTCAAAGCTCATTTGCATATATATAAAATAGCTCATAACTTGGCCAAAAATGAAAGTTTAAAAAAAAAACAAAAAACGTTACTGTTATCTACATTGCAGCGCCGATCACATGCAATAGGAGATAGGGATTTGAGAATCTGGTGACAGAGCCTCTTTAAAGTGCGCTTTATCGCGGAAATACCATATCACGGAATTACAAGTGCACTTTATCACTCCTCTTACTATTGATTAGTTTGAGCCACTTCCGATCTATATTGGACCTTTTTATTAACTTTTTAAATTTTCTTGTGTGCATTTTTCTTTTGTGTCCACTTTGGAAGATTGTGCGGTTACCGATTTATTATGTTCATTGGTGTACGCTGCGCAGTGCTTACATACTTGTTTTCATGTTGGTCCTACCAGACCTTTTTGTTTCTTCATGTTTTTTAATGTTTATATCAAAATAATAAACATTGATTGTACATTAAAACATCAATATTCTCAAATGTCACTGATGCATGTAATACGGTTTATAAGTTCTAAAAGATTCCCTCAAATCTTTATTTCAGAGTCTAAAGAGGATATGGAGCACACTTCCGTTCCAAAGAAAAAAGTGATTTCTCAAAAAATGCACCGAAATCCATTTCCACGGCCAGTTATAGCAATGATGCCACAGAAAACTACCCTTGTTCCTTTATCTATCATTCGGACTACACCGACTACACCCACCAGCCCTGTATCCAAAGTAAGCTGTGAATTGTGCTAATTTCTTGCATAAGCTAACGTTGCATTGCCAAACATGTTGCACATACGTAATCTTAACCTGTCGCCACGCGTCATTGTGGTTTAAAAAGAAGCTCCAACTTTGAGTTACGATTCTTAAAATGAAGTAGTAAAACAAGTCTTCGTTAACCCATGATGCTCTTATTCTTCTATACAGAGCACTTATACTTTGGCGCTGGGTGCACTCACTTTTTAAAAGGCCTGTGTCCGATCTGTCATTCTAACCTTGGGATGTATAGAGGTGCTATTGAGGAATTTGAGCTCCAGGACAGGACATTCGAAAACTTACTGAAGCAATGACCAGAGTAATATAGTAGAAGGAATAGAGAACCAGATGTTAAAGGCTATGTACACCTTTGACATCGTGTGTTGTTGTTTTTTGTTTTTTTTTGTGTGTTTTTTTTTAAATAAAATTGTGCATCAGTGTAATTGGTGCAACTTCCTAAATACTATTTATTTAAAAATGTTTACCTTTTGAGATACAGCTGCTTTGTATCCTGTATACAGAGCAGCTGTATCTTGCACTGAATCCTGCATCCGTCAGGTCTGCGGGACTGACGGCTTTAGTGTCAGCAGGTCCTGCGTGTTTCTGACACGCAGGATCGAGCTGCTATCAATCACATCTAAGTTCATAACTTGGATATGATCAATTACAGGCGGATCCTGCGTGACCCACTGTCACTGAACCCGTCAGTCCCGCGTACCTGACGAATTCAGGTCTTAAGCAAACGATACAGCTGCTCTGTATACAGAATACAAAGCAGCTGTATTTCAAAAAGTTAAAATAGTTTTTAATAAAATGTTTTTCGGAAGTTGCATCAATCACACTGATGCATAATTTTATTAAGAAAAAAAACCAATGTCAATGGTGTACATAGTCTTAATAGTCGTATACACTATGTAATTTCCCCTAGACTTTAATAGTCTGCTGGTATGTCTACAGGGTTGCAATTTGATAGGGGTTTTCTGACAAATGGACTCCTGGCAGAGATGTGGCCTCAGTCAATTCTCACTCTAGTCTGGGAGATATGATAACCCCAAAGTAAGTAAGCTTCTCAGTCAGAAACTGGCCCTGCAAACTCCTTTCTTGGGGTTTTAGGGTCCCAGCTGTCGGACACCCTCACATATCGGACTTCTATTGCACATTTAGTAGTTATTCCATAAAGGTAATTTGTCAGAAAATTTCTAACTTCCTATGCATTTCTGCATATTGGAACTCTCCTCCAAGAGTGATAAGATGGTCTTGTCTACAATTTCTTTGCTTTGTATTTATTTTATATACAATGCTTTAGGTGCATTCGTTCTATCTACTTTGCTTACTTTGTTTTATTAGGCCAAGAAAGGTATAAAGCGGAAGGCAGATACTACAACTCCTGCTGTGTCTCTCATTTCAACCTGCTGTGAATCTTCTCCTTCTGTGGCTGGACCAAGACAAACCCAGATACCATCAAGTTGTGAAAAACCTCAAGCTGACACATCAATCCGAGATCTTCCCGACTCTCAGCATCAAGTTCAAACAATTATTCATAATCCACTATCTGAACAGCTAAAACACTGTCATAATATACTAAATGAGATGATGTCTAAAAAACATGCTAGCTATGCTTGGCCTTTCTACAAGCCTGTTGACTCTGCATGCCTTAACTTGCCTGGCTTTAGTGACATCATAAACTGTCCCATGGATCTGGGAACCATCAGAGTAAGTACTTGCAGGATACTGTATCTTTCCAACATTGCTGGGAGCTGTTGAGAGATTAGAGGAAGGAAGATTTCCACCGAAGTATACTTAAATTGAGTCTGTCATGAGATTTTAGGTTGACACCGCTAGTTAGTGATAGGGTAAACGAATGGGAACATGCAAGGGTTGAAGACCTTTGGGCCTGCATCAGGGTAAAAAATAAATTTTTATTCTGCTGCTCGTGGTATGCAAATTGAGTTGTAGTGTCTGCTGAACCTGGAAGTATCTGACCTCTAGATCTCCAACCACTCCCCTCACCTCTGAAGCGGATTGACTGCTTTGCTTGTATGATGCTGAAGACAAGCAGATCCATCAATTCACTGCGGAGGGGAGGGGGGTGGTTGATTTTTACCCAGATGCAAAGCCCTAAGTTCTTTAGCACTGGTATGTTCCTTTACCCCATCACTAACTAGCAGCGTCAGCCATTTCTTATTCTAAGATCTTTTGACATGGGATTTTGTAATATTTTTTTTTGAGCTACAAGCTGCCTCTCAGCTGTAAAACCATGTTGTAGCTCTATCTCCAGCCAAACACTCAAAAGTTTTCACTCTGTTTTCTTTTCTACTGTGAATAATCGTTTCTTCACTTCAAAGTGCACCATCATAATATCTGCAAGAGAGTTGAAGGGGAAACCTTGTGGGCAGTAAGTTCCCTCAGTACAGCACCTTGAACTTGAGTTTAGAAACCGTACACTATCATATATCCGCCAAGTTGGATGACTGGGTGTCAGTGTTAGGGGAGCCCTGTCTGACATCGCTTGGTCAGTTAACATTGATGCTGACACTGCTAATATATCAGGTCTCTTACACTTTGCTGCCTAGGCATCCAAAATGGATGTACAATACTCACAAGTTATAATTAAATAGGCTATACCGTATTTTGGTTTACAATTAATATTTGATCAATTTAGTTAGTGTGTCCATCACATGACAATGGACAGAATTGTATCCATTGGAAGTAAAACAAAATTATATTCGAACTGAATAACAACAAGCAAAGATCTTAAAAACGGAGTAATTAATACAGAAAGTATATTGAAAAATTGGATAACTTTTATTTATCTAAAGATAACATTAATTTGCTGAAACCAGACAACCCTTAAAACACTGTCATAAATATGTAGCTAAATGCAGACAAAATGGTCAGAATTTTGTATTTAATTTTGCTACATATTTCGATACAAGTGTGAATAAGGCTTTGTTCAGACAGACACAAACCTATGAATGAAAAAACAGCACTAAGGGCCTGTTCACATTAGCGCTGGCCTCCGTTCATCTGTTCTGTTCCGCCTTTCCATCAGTTACCGATGAACAAAGCCAAACGGAAACGATCACTTCCGTTTGCATTACCATTTAAAATTCAATGGTATTTTTTTTTCTTTCTGTTGGTGTCAGTTTCCCTCCGTTCCACAAGGTTTCCATTTATTTTTCGGAAACCATAGCATAGTCAACTGCGACACTGTTTCCGTGAAAAAAAAAATCGGAACCGAGGCAAACGCACCAACTGAAAGAAAAAAAATACCATTGAAATCAATGGTAATGCAAACAGAAGCGATAGTTTGTTTAGCTGTCTGTTCCTCTGACAGAAAGGTTGAACAGAGGCCAGCGCTGATGTGAACTGGCTCTTAGGCCCCCTGCACACGGCCGTAGCTGTAATTACGATACAGGCACGGCCGGCCGCAGACGTTTGTGGGCCGTGCTCCCATTATAAATTATAGGAGCACATTCTGTAAAATAAAAATATAGGATATGTCTTATTTTTTGCAGATGCTTTCTACGGCCCGCCACCTTCGGGTGGGTGTCTGTGGGCAATATAAATTAATGGACCCGTTCTTTGATCTGCATTTACGGATCCGTAATGGCAGATCAATATTACGGTCATGTGCGTGGGGCCTTAGTCTTTAATTTATCCTTTTCCACTTTTACAGACTATTTTGGCATAACAAAAATAAATAAAAACACCAAAACCAGTATGTGTTCGTTTGAAGGTTTGTACGCATCATTCGCAAATTGATATTTTGTATGTTTATACACTTACTATCACTTTTAAGAAATGTGTTCTATCTATATGCAGGATAAAATGGAGAATGGGCAGTACAAGGACACACGGGAGTTTGCATCTGATGTTCGGTTAATGTTCATGAATTCTTATAAACACAATTTGCCTGACAGTGAAGTGGTAAACATGGCTCGAAAGTTACAGGTAGGTGGTTCTTGTAGACCTACATTATAAAATGTGGTGACACCTATGATAGGTGAGACATCTGTCTCCTAGACCATGTTACTTACCACTCTGATGGCACCAGCTCAATGGAGTCCAGTCCTTCCTTATGAGGATGAAGAGATTTTTCACCATGATCGATATATTGCATGCTATATTCTGAATCTAGTGCTTCAGGTTATTGAAAGAACTACATTTTCCTACCCATTTGGAGCCTGATTCTTGACCCAATCGTTTTATTCAACCCAAAGACGTTGGCTTATGTATGATCATAAAAGTGGCTTCTGATGTCATCACTTGTATATTGTTGTTTGTTTTATTTTTGGCTGGCACAATAGAGTGCTTCCGATCTGTAGAGATCATTTGACATTAAGTTTCATATGAACATTTCTGAGCACTTTAAAAGCACTTGTGTACAACTCTCATAATCCATGCGAGTATTGTGAATTATATACAACAAACTTTTGGATCCTCTGTAAGCTGCATATTCAAGGTGATTTTAAAAGATTATTTTATGAATGTTTTTAAAAAGCAAAATAGACTATTGGACGCTTCTCTTGTATTATACGCACAAAAACCGTGTCTATCGTTCCTATTTGAATGTTGTACTTTGTTCTAATAGAAGATTAATTCTGCAAATAAACTGCAGTTACTTGATTTATGGTCGGTGGTCAACTGGTGAAATTTGTTTTTAGTTCTTCATGTGTTTTAATTTTTTAGGATGTTTTTGAGATACTGTTTGCTAAAATCCCAGATGAACCTGTTGATGCTGCTTTAAACGGGCAAAATGAAGCAAACAGATTCAAGTCAACGTCTAATGAAAGCAGCAGTGCAAGCTCCTCCGAGAGTTCCTCTGATTCGGAAGATGGTCGAGCTAAACAACTTGCCGTGCTACAAGAACAGGTAGGTCTGTACTCTGGAAAATAAAACTGCATACCAACTAAAGCATTCAACCTACGCACATTTTGGTGTGTATTGTCTGTGGATTTCCATTTTTGGGAAGAAAAAAATAATAATAAAAAAAAAATATATATATATATATATATACTCACTTTACCAATCCCCTGAGCATGCTCAAGATGTTATATTGGCTTGCAAAAGCCTATAATGGACAACATCCAACTGAAAAATACTTTTCATAACACATAGGGCATATGGAAAGGGTTTGTCTCATGAGACAATTTCTTAAATTTTTACTGTTAGATGGGGGTCACCCTTTCCTATCAGCCAGAGCGCAGAGCAACTAGCAAAGGGCAGTTCTCTCAATTGGCAAATTATCCTGATTTTAAGAATTATGTTGTTGCCCATTTATTTGAATTGGCACAATGCAAAACTACATTTCCAATGCAACAGCCACTAGGTTATAGGCTAAGCCATAAATGTCTTATCGGTGGCTATATGATCTCTAAGACTCTGATTATTCTGAATAGGAGATGTGGAAATAGACAAGCAAGCTCACTGTTCTGTTTCCATATCTTTCAATCAACATAATAGAGGGATGACCTGTGTATGCTCGGTCATCTCTCCACCAAGAACAGTTGACACACGATTCTGGGGATATGTGTGGGTTACTCTGTTAGGGCCACCATTCATTGTACATTTATGGCTTACCTTTTCAATATGCCATAAGTGCAGACTTGCTTATTTAGGTTCTGTTGATGTTTTTTAAGTCTTTTTGTTTTTTTGTTTTGTGTTTTTTTGTTTTTCTATTAGTGCACATTTGTCTATCTATTCAATGCATTGGTTGTGGTGTTGGTTTGTAAATGTTTGTCACTAAAAGAAAAAGTTTCGAAACTTTGTTCCCTTCCTGATTTAAAAGCTGAAAGTTGTACATGAACAACTTAAAGCCTTAACAGAAGGCCCGACCCCCAGACCCAAGAAAAAGAAATCCAAGAAGGAAAAGAAAAAGAAAATAAAGGAGAAGAAAAAGAAGCTGAAAAAGAAAGCTAGCCTAAATCAAAAAAAGAAGAAGAAAAAGAAAATGAAACAAAAAGGACTGCAGAAGAAATCTATAGTCAGGTAAGAACCCATCTTTGGTCTAGTCCAACAAGTGACTATATGTAAATAATATTTAGTGCCAATCCACACGGGTGGACATTGTCTCTTTCAGCTGGATGCCAGACACCGTATATAGCCCACCAAACATTGGTTCTTTGAACTGTGTAGGGGAAGCTTTTTGCACCCAATAGTTTAAACAAGGGCATCTATAAAATGCCCTTAAAGGGTAACTAAACTTGTCAGAAGTTTTATGAAAGTTTAGTTACACTTTGAGTGCGCACACATAACAGAACTTTGCTTATTAGAGTAGTATTATAAAATGGTGCCTTACAGCTACTGAATTTTATTTTTCAGTGATTCCAAGAAAAAGAAAAAGAAGCTGCCAGGATCTGATGATGATCGGGCCAAGCCTATGACTTATGATGAAAAGAGACAGTTGAGTTTGGACATCAACAGGCTGCCAGGTGAAAAACTTGGTCGCATTGTCCATATCATTCAGTCCAGAGAGCCATCACTGAAAGACTCTGATCCTCATGAAATTGAAATAGATTTTGAGACCCTGAAGCCATCAACCTTGAGACACTTAGAACGATATGTCATGATTAGTCTGCGAAAGAAACCCAAAAAAACAAATGGTATGTGCATTTCATAGGTGGCTTCTCAGTGAAACAAAGTGGGGACAGGAATCCTTTTAATAATCTTTGCTTTTTATTTGTAGCCGAAAAACCCTCAAAATCAAAAGACCAGCTGAATAAAGAGAAGAAACTGGAGCTGGAAAAAAGACTTCAAGATGTCAGCGGGCAACTGAACTCCGCTAAGAAACCTAGACTAGCAGGTTTGTTCACCTTTACATGAAATGTTACAATAATGGATAAAACCTACATTAGCAAAATTTTACGTTTCTTGTAAGGAATTTTTTACTGAAATTAGAGCATCTCGTTAAATCTTGGCAAATTTCTCATGTTGGGAAACTACATCATTTATGGCAATTACCCAAACTGTTTTTGTAATCTCATCCTATACCCATCAAAGCGGTTATTTGTCGGGAGAGAATTTCAAATTCCTAGTGGCTGCCAGCAAACCTAAAGACAGGATACAGACTGCTGTTTTACAACCAGCTTTATTCTGCAATCCATTATTAGGATACAGACTGGAGTAAACAGCTGCCTCTAATCTGATGGGTTTTTGGAGAAACTATTGGGAATTGATATTTATACCTTTTTGTCTTCTATATCCATTAGACATCACTAACCTGTTACTGTCTATTTATAGTATTAACATTCATTTCATTTGGGGCTCTTCCTGCAGATGAAGCGGCATCCGTCCCACAGCCAATTGGTGGTCCAAAGCGTTTGAGTGAAAGTAGCAGCAGCTCCTCTTCCACTTCAGATAGCAGCAGCGATTCCAGCTCTTCTGACAGCAGTGACTCCGACTCAGGTTAGATGACCTGGCATTATTAATTGGCAGTACTCTCATCCGTTCTATCATCGACTTGGGATATGCTTACTGGAGGGTAGTTGTTGTTTTTGTGTTTATATGTTGCCTTTTAACTAAAGATGCGTTTTGGAGTTACAAACCTGCGTTGGCGTTAGAGATATACACATAAAACTCGAGACATTGTCAAATACCGGCATTTTTAAGACAATTTAGAAGACTCAAAATGTAAATGAATATTGGACAAATTCTTCTTATTGCAGCAAGAAGCCGAACATTAGATTTTGGTATCATTTAAAGGTTCTCACCACTATCAATCTCTGCAGGTGAATTACAGAAACTAGAAACCTAAAGACTCAACAGAAGCACAGAAAATAAATACCCATAAGATACCGATGTTGTGGTTATCCTCCTGGTCTCCTGTGTGTTTTATAATGTGTTAACATTGAAGTGACAGTCACCAGTGAATAAAGTAGGGTTGTCCTTTGCCATCAGCCTTTTCTTAGAGGCATCTTTTCTGGGAATGAAGGGTGACAACCCAGCTCCTGAATGACAAATCTGACTAGCGCAGTGGTGGAATAATTACGCAGTCTTTCCTTTCAGTAGACTGGGAAAGCTGTGTGCGACACTTCTGGGAGCTGTAATGGCACCCATACTTCTTTCCCAGAAACAGTTAGCTCACACGCTGCAGATTTTGTAAGCTAAAACCAGAATTAGATCCAGTAGAGCAGACATGTAAGGGGCTTCCTTTACATAATCTTTTTAGGTTCCGTTCCTGGTTTTGGTTTTAAAAATGCAAAGTCTGCAGCAAATCTGCACTGTGTGAACAAGGCCTTATAACGCAGAAATTTCCAAGTAGAATTTTTAACACCTTGAGAGAAGAGAACTACTTACGGACTTTCATTTTTTTGGGGGGACATGATCTTTTAATAAGGTGGCATCAACCCGGCTATTTTTATTTTTTCGTGGGGATTTCTCGAATTTCTCTTCAGATGTTGCAAAACTACAATTCCTAGTTGTTGAGCCCTAAGGCAGGGGTACACAGTAAGATATTTTGCTTCTTGATCATTGGCAAAACCCGCCATTACATTAGTTTGTTCTACTTGGATCTGCCACTTTCGCTCAAGCTCTACATTTAGTAAGCTGTAACTACCTGCAGCCATCATGTTGCAAGTCTGTTGAAGACCATGGGGTAGATCCATGACAACTGTCTTTGTTGCCCATAGCAACCTATCGCAGCACCGCTTTCATTTTTCAAGAGCACCATGAGAAATGAAAGCTGCGCTGTGATTGGTTGTTATGGGTAACGAAGAGTTTTTCTGTTAGACCGTTTTCATGAATCTCCGCCATTGTGTGTGACTTGTGTGCAGTGTTTATTTGTTGCAGCACAATGCAATACTGCGCTATGGTACAGTGGATTCCTAATGTGGCACAAGATTCGCCACATTTGGATCATACCAGAGACTCCCACTTTATCTAGACTAGATTTTCTATGTCAAATGTACAGTTTCATCATACACTATGTATAATTACTGGCCATATTCCTTGAGAGGACCACCCATATAGAAGACCATTTTGCGATGCAATTTTTGACGGTCATCTCGGAGGTTTCGCTGTATACTGTTTTCACTTTCAGTTCCAGTTTTAGTTCTTGTCAGTTTGTAATTTGAAGTTGATTTGTAGAGGGAATGTGCATAACATTGATCACAAATTGTTGGCCTCCTTCCTGTGTGACTACGTTTACGTTAATAATAAAAATGATCTACATATCTGTGTCCTTATTTTCATTTTTACCTTCATTTTAGCTGTTGGTTTGGTCATATATTTATTGGATTCTAAATTTATTAGCGCTAGGATTAAGTGCAAGGACGTTTTTTTATTTTTGCCGCTCTGAAACCTTTTTATAGGCTATAAAGCAAATCTAGTGGAACATTTACAAGCATAGTTTAGGTTGGTGACGTGTTATAAAACTATTCTCCAAGTTTTAATATTAGGAAAAATATATGTTTTGAGGTAATGGTTCAATTTATTAAACTTAAAAAGTCTATTCTCTGGCAAAAGAACAATGGGGCAGATTTATTAATACTGTCTGATATTATGACCGCCTAGAACTAAACAAAATGCACCAAATTTATTACAGTGGCTTTAGACTTTTTTTTTGTCACCTCTTGATTGTCTTAATTTAGACCAACTTTTTTTGTGCCAAACCACACCCCTTTAAAACCACACCCCGTTCCACTCAGCCACACCCTTTGCCCTCTAAGTCACATCCCTTGTCGAGCGGAGAACATAGTGTCCAAAACAGTCAATAAATGTGGCGCGTGGCATGCGCGCCAGAATTCTGGCTCAATTTCAATAGTAAATCTGCCCCAATGTATGTTACGCAGCGGTCCTTCAAGTTCAAACTTAATCAATTACACCTTATTCATTGCTTGATTAATTATAACCCTCAATGCCATTTGTCAGTAAATAATCATCTAGCCTTATTTTAAATGCTGACATAGTATCTGCCATTACTACACTACCTCCTGGGGCTGGGCATTCCATGTTTGACACTAACTGTAAAGAACTCTTTCCTATATTGATGTCTGAAACGTCTTTCTTTCACATACAATGAATGTCCCCTGTTCCTTTGTAGAGTCCTTGGAAAGATCATATTACGTGCTAGTTATTTGTATTGACCACACACATACTTATAGATGTTAATAAGGGCCGGTTCACTTCAGCGTTCGCTTTCCGTTCAGGGGTTCCGTCGGAGGTTTCAGTCGACTGCGCTATTGATTCCGTCGAAAAAACAGATACCTGCCAGAACGGTGACAAACGGAAACCATTAGCAATATTTCCATCACCATTGATATCAATGGTGATGCAAACAGAAGCTAAGGTTTCCGTTTGACTTTCCGTTGTGGGGTTCCACGACGGAAATCTCTGACGGAACCACTGAACGGAAAGCGAACGCTGATGTGAACAAGCCCTTAGATCACCTCTAAGGCATCTTTTTTTTTTCCAAGATGAACAAGCCAAATTTCTCTACCCTTTCATTGTAAGCGACACCTCCTATCCCATTTAATTTAGTCGCCTGCCTTTTGAACCCTCTCCAGTTCTCCTAAATCCAGTTTACAATGTGGAGCCCAAAACTGGATTCCATGTTCAAGATGTGGCCTTACAAGGCATTTATAAAGGGGTAATGTTACATTTGAATCACAGGCTTTTATCTCAATTTTTATACACCCTAAAATCCTAGTTGCTTTTGCAGCTGCTACTTGACATTGAGTACTGCTGTTCTATACTGAAGTTGTTATAAAGGTTGACTTAGTTACAGTACATACACATCATATATAAATAATACCTGTACAATTGGTCAATCCTGACTGCAGATGGTGCAAATTTTACAGTTCTTAATTACAGCGTTGGCCTTACCATATAGAGTTACGGGGGGGGGGGGGACGACGACTTGCCATACAGGCATTTGTGTCCCAAAGCCAGAGTGGGCCCATAGCACAACATTGTAATGTTAGAACATGCTGATACTACAGAAAGACTGTCTTGACAGGGATTTGGTGGTCAACAAACACGTTCTCCTTTTCTTTGGCTTTATTCAACTATTCCTTGGCTTGACTGACAAGTATCCATCTGCCTCTATTAAAAGAGGTTCTTCAGCAGCTGTTTCCTCGTTTTGAAGAGGAAAGAAGGTAGCATTGTGTCTATTACTGAATAACTAACATTAAGCCCACCTTCTCTTTACAAAGAGGTTCTCCATGAGCTTAGTGTGTTGTAATAAGCTGCCCCAGCTGCTTCAGAACCTCATAAATCACACTCCAACTGCTTTTGAAAAGACTTAGTTAATGGTTTTATTTATTCAAAAAGAGGTTCATGCCAGTATTCCTTTACCCATAGTCTGAAGGGTGCTGTATATTCGGTGACTGCACTCTTTGCAACTTAGTGATTTTATATGGTCACTGAATTTGACTTTTATTATTGTCATAATTTACAGCAGGAGGTACGTTATCCATATAGAATACTGTACAGCAGACCTATTTGCATTAAGTAATTTAGTAAATTTTAGCCTCTAGATGGTGCTATTGGCTAATTTTATTTCCTCTGCTTTTCTGTAACATTCTCTCATTTTACACTGAGGAGTTTAATACCTATGGAGTTTGTCACCAATTTAAATCCCTTGGAAGTCTTTAAGTTACAGCATTCAAACAATGAAACATTAGTTGAACTGTTCTGCATTGTCCGCTCACTATTTAGATGGTATCTCTCAGCAGACAGATGTCGAATATTGGGTCAAATAACCAACGCTAGTGGATGCTAGAATCTGCACCAACTAAAAGGGCCAAGTGATCCCAGAGAAGGGTCCTAGTTAAATCAGTAAAGCTTTGATTGTTCTCACATATACAACCACATACATTTTAAAACTTTGGTACATATTTCTTTTTACCCATTGGCTTAGGTTAAGATAAATGACTTTATATTGCATGTACTTGATTTATGGACAAAATTAGGTAGACAAATGAGTATCACACCCTGTATGTGTTCCAGACTTTAAAGATATGCTGTCCCGTCTGATGAGGTGGCCGCTGGCCGCCGCATCCAAGCAGAGCGTCCGTGCACAGGATGGGTTTTTCACACAGAAGTGAATGGGAGTTGCGAAAACGGTGCAGCACAGCGAGCTATGCTGTTTCCATAACTTGGGAGTAACGGAAGTAGCATAGCTCGATGTGCTGATGAATTGGCTTTTAGTCTGTTCATCCCAAAAAATGTTTGGGATTAAAGGAGTTTTCTGGTTTTAAGTAAATAATGCTTAAAGGTCCTCAATATATGATCGGTGCAGGTACGACACCCGGACCCCGCACCGATCAGCTGCCTCCATGCGCCCGATGTTTTGAACGGTATGCAGTAGTTTGAGACAGAAGCAGTTCGCTCCGACAATTGCATAGTGGCCGTTCTGCAGATCTGCTCCCATTGATTCGTATAGGAGCAGTTCTGCAGAACGGCCGCTATGAAGTGATCGGAGCCATCTGCTTTTGGCTCCCAATTACTGCATACCGTTCAAAACATCCGTCAGCCAGAATAACTGATCAGTGCGGGGTCTGGGTGTCGGACCCACACTGATGATATATTGATGACCTATCAGTTGGATAGGTCATCAGTAGTTCGGTCGGTCGTGGACAACCCCTTTAATAACTCAATAAATGAAGAGCAATGCAACTTTCTGTTTTAATTCCTCAACATTTTCAAGATATTAGTTTCTTGCGAAGCAGATACAATTGTATCCAGTCTAGGTAATGTTCTTCTGTGATCTAAACGGCCTGGACTCCAGACTGATACATTGTTTTAAGCTACCAGGGTACGGTCCCACATAGTGCTGTCCAAGTTCAGATGAAACCATGCCCACATGCGGTGGCGAGTTGCCTTAAAATTTTGCCAGTAACACCCAGCAAAATTGAACCGGCATGGCCCACGCGGTTGTGAGCATGGTTTCGGCTGCATGCGAACGCTGCGATGTGGGACCGTACCCCCAGAGAGATTTGTGCAGCTGCTACTGATATTTAAAACGCAAAGAAATTTCGGTTTAACCGCACTGTGTGAGTAAACCCTTATACTTTGCAATCATTTATTAAACAAAACCATTAGATATGCTTTTTCCTCTACGTTTATCTCTACCTTAAGGGTGCTAGACCTCCCCAGAATGCCGTCTCACGGCCGCTACGTGTATGGCCACTATAAAGAGCAAAAACTAGGATCACATGTAGCAGATCAAGTGAAAATAATTAGAACATCAATAGGAGAATCTCGGAGTAGCCGGTCTTATTTAATCCTCAAACATTTAGTTTGCTCTTTGGATATAGGAATGGTGATACAACACATTTAAACATTTTAGGTTATAGATGCCTAGGAGTATGGAAAGGGATTAAACCCAGTAAGGACCAGTTTATTTTAGGCTTTCAGGACCAAGCAATTTTTTTCTCCATATTTACGCATTCCAGGAGCTCAAACTTTTTTTATTTTTTTGTCGACAAAGCTGAATGAGGGCTTGTTTTTTGCAGGGCAAGTTGTATTTTTTATTGGCTTTTTTTTAAGGTACGTATATTATGTAATTTTTTTTGGGGGCCCATTGGGAAAAAACCTGCAATTACGCCATATTTTTTTTTCTTCTACGCCACGAACCATGTGGTATAAATAGCATGTTTAATTTATTCTGAGTGGATAGAATCACAAGGATACCAATTGTTTTTATAATCTTTAACTACCTTTATTGAATAAAAGCATGTTTAATGACAAACAAAAATAATTTCTGAGACCCATAACGTTTTAATTTTTTTCTGGGGCTGTATCCTTAGGCGTGTTTTTTTTTTTTTTTGTGGGACGAGTTGTATTTGTTTTACTTTTATTGTGGGTGCGTGTCATTTATTGTTTTCATTTTAAAAAAAGTTACGGGGGAGTAGGGACAAAAAAGCAATTCCGTCGTAGTGTTTTGCTTTTTTTTAGCTCCATGCGCGAAACAATAGGTTATATTTTTTTCCTAGAATTTGTTACGATTGTGGCAGTATCATATATCTATATCTTGTATTTTTTTTACTACTTTGAAAAAAAATAATTTGGAGGGGGCTTTTTATTTGTAATAACTTTAATGTTTCAATTTTGTATTTTTTTTTGTCCTAGTAGACACCAGGGGGTCAGAAGATGCAATCCATTGATCGCTTAATGCTTTGGAATGGTTTTTATTTCAAAACATTATTGCCTGTCATAAAACTATGGCCTGGGGCAGACCTTGGGGGGGGGGGGCCTTTTGTTAGGCCCAAGGCTGCCATTAATATTCATTGTTTCGATAGACTGACAGAGGGAGCCCCCTCACTCTGTCAAACTCCTTTGATGCTGCTATTGACCACAACATCTAAGGGGTAACTGAGCCAAACAGGCCCACCCATGGCTCCGTACACAGTATAGCAGCCGTGTTGCAGCTCTGCTCCTATTCAAGTGAATAGGAGCAGAGTTGCAGCCTGGTTGCCATACTGTGTAAGGAGCCATCTGTTTCCGACACCAGCCGCTGCATAACATCCAGTGCCTGGAGGCAGCCGGAATAGCTGATCAGTGTGGGGTCTGGTTGTCGGACACCCACTGATCATATATGGATGACCTATCCTGTGGATAAGTCATCCGTATCAAAAACTGCCCCATGTCCAGACAACCCCTTTAAGAATTGACCATCATGCATTCCAGTGGTCAGGTCATCTACATGTAGAGGGAATTTCAAATAACTGCCACTCTGTCCAGACCATCCCACCAAGTTCAGCCAAGTAAAATAGGAAATGCTGAAAGAAATCTAGGAACCCCCCACAATTTCATCACAGAACTTCACTACTGTTGTTGCCAATATGCAAGAGTATATCATTAGAAAGAGGCTGCAAAATAGACATAGAGGGGATGTGTGCTAGGAGGAAACATTTGCTGTCTAGAAAGAACATCATGGCAGACAATTTGCTCTGGACAGAGGAGGAAAAGTTATTTGACCACAGAACCGGAAGACCTATTTGGTGAAAATCAATGACTCAATTTTTCCAACTGTGGAGACCAACTGTAAAGAAATGTAATGTTTGGAGCTGCGTTGTTGCACTTTGATCTGGGAAGTTCGCTATCATAGAATCCACTATGAATTCTTAATTGTACCAGAAGGTGTTTGAGGATAAAATGAGACTATCTGTCAGAAGATTTAAACATTCTAGTAAATCCACCTAAGAATGGCTGCAAAAAAATAAAAGAAATGGAGGCTCGTATGGCCAAGTCAAATCCAAAGTCTAAATCCCATTGAGATGCTCAGGTGGCATTTAAAATGGGCTATGAATGCCAGGAACCCTTCAAGCATCAAATGGCTAAAAAAAAAATCTCCATAGAAGAATGGGACAAATGGCTCCTAGTCAATGTCAGAGACTTGTAGACCGTTATAAGATACGCATGCTGCAGGTTGTTTCGGCCAAAGGGGGCAATACCCTGTATTAGAGCCAGGTATTTTAAAGTCAATTTGTTAATGTGTTTTTTTTCTCAGTTATATCACCTTTTATTTATATACTGTTTGAATATATGGGATGTCCTAACTTTTTCTATGTGTGATGAAACCGAAAAACATCCTCTATTAAATGTTGCCACAAAGTTTTAAGTATACAAATCCTTAGAATGTCAATGTATGCTGTAGCATTTACATTTCCTTCTACTAAACCTCTTTGGCTTGCCCAAAATGTGAAAACAGTTTTTATGCCCATTAAAAAAAAACAAAAAAAACCTCTATTCTGCCTGTGTTTGTGTGAGTTTCCTCCGGGTACTCTGATTTTTCTCCCACATTCCAAAAACATACTGATGGGTCAATTGGCCTCTTATGAAATAGTCCCCTAGTGTGCATGTGTCTGAAATGGGGAAACAAAATCTCTATTGAGGATAGGGGCCAATGTGGGTAATGACAATCTCTACACAGAGCTGCAGAATTTGTTGGCACTATATAAGAAACACGAAATGAAAATCGTCCCAGACCATTAGTGCCTCACCACCATATTCTTTTATTTATTTTTTTTATTTTATTTTTTTAAATCAAGTAATTTTTTATTTTCAGCAAAAACACTCACCACCATATTCAACAAGGAGCACTATGCATTTGGGTAGAAAACATTGTGTTTGCATCTGTCAGAAAATGTATTTCCAATTTTCCAATAGAAATGCGCTTTACACCACTCCAGCTGTAACTTGGCGGTGTATTTGGACTGCTTGGCAATAAAGAATCTAAAATCGCCAACCCCACATTTTTGGCCATGTATGGTCTATAAAAGAATTCCCACCTTAGACATTTTTGACATGTCCACAGGATTGCCATAAATCTCTGATAGATTTGGGTCCCAGCTCGGGGTCTTGCACCTATGTTGAGAGCAGGGGCCCTGGCGACTGTTTCACTAGGCGGGATGGGGGTCGTGGAACCCCTGTTCTTTCATAAAAGTACCTAAAAATGTATATTCTTCAGGAGGACATGTAGCTAAATGAAAATCACTCAGTCAATGCTGCCCAAAATAATAATAAAATCCGCAATGGCTAGGGCTGGACCGAGTCGTGCGCGAATTGCACCATTCATCATTTGCACCATTCATTTGAATACAGATGATGCAATACCAGAAACAACCCATGGACATAAACCGTTCTGTTTCTATTGCTATATGGCGTACCATATCTGGCAAACATGGGCACTGGGTTCTCCCACTGCCTAAACACTTTTAGACTCCCTGCAAGTATATTTGCTTACTGTCCTCAGGCAGTTGAGCATCTAGTGCTAAAAGTAATGCATCATACTAGTCATATATATATATATATATATATATATATATATATATATATAATTAACGATTTATCCTTCCTTGAGTTTCTGATGACCATCATTGACAGCTCCTTCTAAAGGATTGATTCATTTATTTAACTTTTTCTTATAGGACTCTTAATTCAAAGCTAATGTAGTCTCCTTTCTACTTGCCTGACTATTGTGAAGGTAAATATAGAGGACGTTTACAATCATATGAGATTGGTTGATACATCTGTAAACGGTGAGGCCCATTGCCAAAGATGCAATGTCAAAATATGTCATTCTGGTCAAAAATAAGAAGTACATTTACACCGGAAAATTATACATGTCCTGCATCGGTTAAAGTGGTAAACTATTCGGCACGGTAAAATATACTATGCAGATTTATAAAAACCATAGCAAAGGGAATCAAGTTGATTCTTGAAAATAAAGCTGCCAACTAACTGGTTGGCGGGCTATTCCAATTTCACCTAGCAAGGAGAAATGGCTGCACAGAACTGGACAAAGATCTTGCTCAGCTGTTCTTTGGCACCCACCAAAAAATGTTAAAGATGTTTTCTAGTTTTAGGTAAATACTGCTAAATTATTTGTGTAATGAAGTTAGACAACATTAATAAACTTTGTTTCAAATTTTCACTGCTTTCAAGAGCTGTGCTTGTTGGGGTAGAGGATGAAAATCCGTTCTGATCATGCCCAATCAACACCGGTCCATTTCCCACCACATTTATAGGTTACTTCAAAGGATGTGTTTGGTAGCAAAAAAAAGTATCCAAACATATCCTGTGATGCTCCCATAGAATCAGTGACGTAACTTGAAGCTCTTTGACATTTCAGCGATGGTGGTAGTATGCTCTTATGGCCCCCTTAGGGCCCCCTTAGACACCAGGGCACTTGTGCGACCGCAACCTCTGCAACTCCTATTTTTATGCTTGCAAAGGGCCTATGCTAAGAGATTGTCCTTCTGGCATACATTTGATGGGTAAATATCTGGATTTTTAAAATATTTTTATGCTGTATAGAATAATATAGGGAAAAAAAGTACATGCTACGGTAATATTTGTTGATATATTTGAAACCATGAAAGACCATGGAAAATCTATTCAGCTATATACCATGCAGTGGCAGATTTTTTGTAGTAAGTTGTTTTTTTTTAATTTATTTTTTATTGGAGGGTAGAATAAAAACGTTTGCATTGAATGTATGGCCATAATTGTGGTGTGTCGTTTGTGTCCGTTGCGTTTCTTGTGTTCTTGACCTTCGGTTTGAATATTTTGGAGTGATAGGCTGGGATTTTGTTTACGTTTATTGTCTAGGACTGAGGTAGAAAATTCTCCTTCCTGCTTTACTTATCGTTGCATCTGCTTAAAGGCTATATACACCTTTTTAGAATTGTTTTATTTATTTTTAAATAAAATGGTCAATTAGTACGTTTGGTGCAACTTTCTAATTAGGTTTTCATTAAAAAAAAAATTACTTTTTGAGATACAGCTGCTCTATATTCTGCATACAGAGCAGCTGTACCATTTTGCTAAGACCTGAATCCGTCAGTACCTAAAGGGTTTACGGTCAGCGGGTCGTCGACCTGTATTCTATTACATCTAAGTTATTCACATGCGAGACATGCAGGACACGCTTTCACTCAACTAGTCCGTCCCGCGGAACTGACGGGTACAGGATTCAGCGTAAGATGCAGCTGCTCTACAAAGCATGTACTGTATCTCGAAAAGTAAAAACAATTTTTAATAAAAATGAATTATAAAGTTGCACCAAACATACTGGTTAAGCTCTTTATTTGAAAAAAATCCCTTTCTAAGATGTACGTAGCCTCTAATTTCTCCATACATTAAAATGATCAATAGTCTCCTTTTTAAATGTGTGTAGCCAAGTGGTTGAAATTAAGGGGATTGTCGCACCCCACCTACCCCCAAAAACTACTTTTATATATCCAATCTATGGTGTATGGAAACCGGAGCTCCCAACTTTCTCCAGAAAGAGCCAGTGCCCATATATATATATATCTTTGATCACTTTCCATGGAATTTATAAAAGTTGACGTAGCTATGTACACAACCTACCCGCAGGAATGCATGCTTACTTTAAAGTGTACGACAAAATTTTTTATTTTATGTATAAATTAGTCAAATTGTGGCATTGTTTTTTTTTTGTTTTTTTTAAAGTATTTCCTTAGTCTTTACGACTGCATTACCATTTTCTACATTGTGTCATTTATTAAACAGCCACTGTGTTTTCTGAAAATTCTATGTGGAAACAGATAATAAAAAATGATTGCAATTTCATTTTCCCTATCTTCATTTATTTCGAGCCTGACCCTCTTAATTTTGTTCTATGTCTGCTTTAGTTTTTCTTCATCATGATGGCTGTCAGCACCTCCGCTTGCTGGAGGAAAATGCATTGCAATCTTATTTAAAATGTCACAAAACTGTATAACGGTTTTTGTTAAGATTGAATAATTTATTTGTTTTCTGCTGTGCAAATGTCTACCCTGGAATGCAATTCATTTTGAATACACTGATGTATGGTGCAGTCATTATACGAGTCGTGAGAATATTTTGGCCTAATAAATAGCAAATGTTACGTGTATTTGTTCATGTAAAATTTAACATTTGCTATTTGTGCCGCCTCCCGTCTGAGACTGCAAGGACAATCTACAGCCATTTATAAACCTGAGATTACGGCACAAAACTAACATCGATGTGTGTAGCGGTGCATTTAATCGTAGTAACTATTACTATGATTAACAATTTTTTATTGCAATAACAAAAGTGTGTTTAATGGGTGAAACTGCGCTATTGTTTCTGTGAAAAAAACAAAAACCTTACGAAACGGAAACCATTTCCAACGGAAGGATTACCTTTGAAATCAATGGTAATGCAAATGGAAGCTATGGTTTCCGTTTGCCTTTCCGTTCGATGGAGAGGTCTAATGGAACCCATTAACGGAACTCGACGCTGATGTGAACACACCCTTACTAGCTTAAAGAGGCTCTGTCACCAGATTTTGCAGCCCCTATCTGCTATTGCAGCAGATAGGCGCTGCAATGTAGATTACAGTAACGTTTTTATTTTTAAAAAACGAGCATTTTTGGCCAAGTTATGACCATTTTCGTATTTATGCAAATGAGGCTTGCAAAAGTACAACTGGGCGTGTTGAAAAGTAAAAGTACAACTGGGCGTGTATTATGTGCGTACATCGGGGCGTGTTTACTACTTTTACTAGCTGGGCGTTGAGAAGAGAAGTGTCATCCACTTCTCTTCAGAACGCCCAGCTTCTGGCAGTGCAGATCTGTGACGTCACTCACAGGTCCTGCATCGTGTCGGCACCAGAGGCTACAGTTGATTCTGCAGCAGCATCAGCATTTGCAGGTAAGTAGCTACATCGACTTACCTGCAAACGCCGATGCTGCTGCAGAATCATCTGTAGCCTCTGGTGCCGACACGATGCAGGACCTGTGAGTGACGTCACAGCGTGATCTCTGGAGAACACGGCTGTGTCTGCACTGCCAGAAGCTGGGCGTTGTGAAGAGAAGTGGATGATACTTCTATACACAACGCCCAGCTAGTAAAAGTAGTAAACACGCCCCGATGTACGCACATAATACACGCCCAGTTGTACTTTTACTTTTCAACACGCCCAGTTGTACTTTTGCAAGCCTCATTTGCATAAATACGAAAATGGTCATAACTTGGCCAAAAATGCTCGTTTTTTAAAAATAAAAACGTTTCTGTAATCTACATTGCAGCGCCGATCTGCTGCAATAGCAGATAGGGGTTGCAAAATCTGGTGACAGAGCCTCTTTAAGTCTTTAGCGATCTCTGTGATCGTCGTTTACGCTGCATGCTTTTATTAATATCCGTGAAAACCTTTTCTCTAGGGAATGTAAGGTTAATACAGTATCTGTGTGTAGGTCAGCAGCTTAGACACTTTGTTTAACTCCGTGTTTCTTAACCAGGGTACCCACGGAACCAGGTCAGGGTTTCCCCAAAACACATCAGCAGGATCAAACTGCATTGTCTGCATTTTTACTGTAGAGATCGCAAACTGATTTCAGCCTACTCAAAGATGCTTGACAAAACCGTAACCTATCTCCGCCAAATTATAGCAATAAGCAAGGACTGTAGAATGCGTTAACTGCCCCTACACCAGGTAGTAAAGGGAATGGGGGTTTACCAGGAATAAAAACATCTCATCAGTCACCCATGGTAATAAGGTTGGAAATCACTGGTTTAGATAACGAAAGATTTTGGTTTGGTCGGTGGCAGCAACATTAAAACTATTTTATAGTGTAAACCCAGCTGAATTTTTATACTCCATGGTTGCATTTGGCTATTATTTTAGTGATGTACTGTTCAAGCTTTAGCCAATGAAACATTTTTCTCTGCACTCTCAATGCCTTAAGGACCTTTTATACAGGCCAATGATTGGGTGAACAAGCAGTCATTCGCAAGGTTGTTTACGATCATTGCTTTGTGTAAACAGGGCAGCAATCTGCTGATCAACGAGCAAACACTCATTCATTGGCTGAGTGGATCTTTTAGGCGACCAGAAAACTGGTCACTTGTCGGCAGCACATCTCCCCATTTAAACGGGATGTACTGACGACAAGATGAAAATTGTATGTGGACGAACAATTGTATTAATGATCTTTCGTCCCCATACTTGTGTGTATTGTCGATCGGCGCTAGTTTAACAGGCAGGATATCTGCCTGTGTAAAACAAAGTCTCTAAAACTTATCAAAAACTACTTTCCCAAAAAGCAATGTCTTTAGCGTGGACCTAATTAAAGGGACTTCACATGTGGCACGTGCCTTAGGGCCTCTGACAACTTGGGGACCTAGTATGGGGCCTCCACCCCCTACCAGTCAAGATAGCCGTTCATTGATCCTTTACAGCTGAGAAGAGGTGGCATGCATAAGTATGGCTCTCTTTTGAAGTCTTAGAGAGTCGCAGTCTCCATAGCTCCCATAAACCACAGGGGAGAGGGCCATGTGCATAAATGGTGATGTCTTCTATATGTGGCTATGATAGGGTGTCAAGTGGGGTCTAGATCACAAAGGTAAAATGGGTGCACAGGGGCCTGCACCAATCTTAATCAGGCCCTAGATGTACTTGGGCCTCAATGCAAAATCCGTAACTGTGCCCTCTACCTTAAGAATTGGATACATGTAGCCTCTGGCATCCATCCAATAAAGATATAGATTTTTGTAACACAAGTGAGGTGTGCCGACTACAAATTCTTAACCTATACCCGGGTTGGGACCCTACCTCGAGCACCCAAAAGAAACCAGTGCCATCTGAACACAACCACATGTGCCCTCTACCTATCATGTGCTATTTAGAATACTGGTGTCGTCTTATGTGGCTGAGGGGCCTTTGGTCTCCCTCGGGCATCAGGTCCCAATGCAAATACTACCTCTGCACGCCCAATTGCTATGCTTCTGCTAGCATTCTATCCTGTTAGAAGACCCTTGCTAGCTAACAGGCCTCAAACCTTTTCTGGTAAAACTGCTCTGCAAACAAAGTTGTTTGGAATCTGTGTGCTACACGTGGTCGTACATGGTGCAAATCTAATAATTTGATGGAAATGTGATTTAGATTTTAGATTGGAATTTGATATTTTTTTTTATTGTGTGAAGGGAAAACATTTGAAACCACGATCTCATTAACTGTGGGTATGTTCACAAGGTATTTGGACACTGATTTAAAAATGCAAGTCGATTTTAATGCTCATTTTTGTCGCTGTTTTTCTTCAGGGTTTTTTAAAAACCGCCTCCTGGAAGTTTTCAATTTGAACATTAAAATCAGCAAGCGTTTTTTGGTTCTTTTCAGCACACAACAGCGCCAAAGGCTATCCATTGATTTTAATTGAAATTTTGGGGCGGATTCAGCGTCCACATAGGTCAGGAGTTTATTTTTTAGTGCCGCTGATTTATATTCAGGGCTCTGAAAAATTGGTACAATATGAACTACAAGGCTGGGTTCACACGACCACATTAACGTCCGTAATGGACGGACGTATTTCGGCCGGAAGTCCCGGACCGAACTCAGTGCAGGGAGCCGGGCTCCTAGCATCATAGTGATGTACGACGCTAGGTGTCCCTGCCTCTCCGTGGAACTACTGTCCCGTACTGAAAACATGATTACAGTACGGGACAGTTGTCCTGCAGAGAGGCAGGGACTCCTAGCATCGTACATAACTATGATGATAGGAGCCCGGCTCCCTGCACTGTGTTCGGTCCGGGACTTCCGGCCGAAATACGTCCGTCCATTACGGACGTTCATGTGCTCGTGTGAACCCAGCCCAACACTGATTCCCATTGAAAACAATGGGAGGCAAAATAGAAGCGTTTTCAGTGCTGATTCCCACATTAAAAAGTGTTGGAATTAGCTTGCAAAATAATAGAGGTGTGTACAAGGCCTAAAATAATATTTTAAAATGATTTTACGATGTTGGAAAATCCTTTCCAATAACCTATTTCTAGTTTTAGTTTTACTGTTAGTTTTCAACAAAGATGCGGGAAAATGGCAAAATCTGTAACCTAATCATCTTCATAGTCGTCGTCTCCCCCCCCCCCCCCCCCCCCAAAAAAAATAAAAAAAAATACATTAATTAAAAACAGGGCCCTTTTTTAATCTGGTTTTCACCATGTTTCAACTGGTATGTCACAAAGGGTGGAGCATTACCAGTGAGTGTGATTTACTTTTACTTGGTGTCTATTGCACCTAGCAGTAGGGGGGGGGGGGGGCGGAAAAATGTATTGTACTAATAATCTAAGCTCAGGACGGGGGAGAAGGAGAACTAATGCATCTGGAAAAATAGAAACAGAAATTAGACACATTTTTTTTAGATACTTAAAATGGGTAAAAGTGTCAAATAAAACCATACAAAGAAGGAAATATCTATATATGAATACATCTCTGCCATAAAATGCACCATGTGACCTGACAAAGTACGGATGTGGAGATAGCACAAAACATTGTCCAAGAAAATATCCCCCAGGGATGCAGATGTGATATCTTCAACACTTGTTGTCGGGGGCACATGGTGTATTTTGTATCTATTTAAAATGTCACATTTTGTGAATTATATTGTTGATAGAGTTGGGCTGTGTTCACACATCGTGGTCAATTTGCTTTTTTTTCCATTTGCCACGATTTTATCAAAGTTTGTAAAAATTGCAAATTGACTGCGATGTCTGAACACCGTTTCAGAAGAGAAACACGAAGTCATACAGGAAGAATGTGACAATACAGAAGCTCACCTTTGGGCTTAATTGAATGAGTGGAACTAGTACCCTCTTTGAGATCATGGTCAATGCCATTAAGTCACAGAAACCGTATACTTTATTTATATATTTTAATTCATGTTAACATTGCTTCAGTTTTATGTTTTAATGAGACACCTTATTTTTTTTTTAGTATGACCTTAGGTTGTGTACCACTGCACTCCCCACCCCCAATTCAAGGGGATCTGATTTCCTTTTGTGTATAGTACTTGGCTTAGTGGCACTAATATGCTCCCGCAATTGTGTCTCTTCTGTTTATATTGGCCCCCTTTCCCATGAGTTGGTCCGTTCTGTCCTAAGAACATCGTTTTAATGCTGCCAAGCAGAGGGAGAAAAAAAATAGTGTATGTATAGGTCATCTTGGATGTCCTGTTTGTGATGTTCATAGTGTTCAGTGCTTGTATCCATTAACCGTTACAGTACTTGGGCTGAAAAGAAAAAAATCCTCACCCACATGCATATTCGTATGTTCTTACAAAGTTTAGCATGTGTTTATTTAAAGCCTTACAGGTGTTGTACAAGAGTAGAAAAGTCTGTTTTTCCAGAAACCACGGGACTGTTGTCCATAGGTTGTGTTTGATATTGCAGATCAGCCTGTTAAGGCTTAGTTCACATCTCCTTTTTACTGTAAGTCTGATTTACACGTTTTGACATGAGAAAACCGTGTACCACAATGTGCACCACAGCGTGCACATTGACTTCTATGGTCAGGACAGATGCCCTAATGGTGTAGTAGCTGTTTTGTTTGCTTACATTGTATCCTTTTGTTTTTCCATGTCCTGAAAAGTGTAGTCTGCTACGCTTTTCAGTACTTTTCAAAAACGCATACGTTTTTATTTGCATTGTAGTCAATGGCGACGTATGGACGACGTATGCAATATTAAGCCCCACGTTTGCATACGTAAAACGTATACGTTTTTGTAACCTTATATAGGCAATCTTGACTTGATAAAGTTTGATTTCGCTAAACAACAAAAAAAGTATAAGTTTTTATAAGAATGGGCACAAACGTACAAAAACGTATATGACCTATACTGCAAAAAAAAACAACATATGTTACAAATGCATACGTTTTTGTAACTTTAAAAACATATACGTCGTTGTGTGCACAAACCGAGATGTGAACTGAGCCTTGCAATGCTAAGCAGAACACATGGATGAGAGCGATGCTGTTTTTGGAAGAAAATATCATACCAGAACATCATGGCCCATGGACACTTACTGTATGTATGTCACCAGAGCAAAAACGAATACTTCGGACAACTATTGGTTAATGTAGATGTAGGAAGGTTCTCCTATAAATGTTCTTGCTGTTATTTGTAAAATACCTCCTATTGATGTTTATAATGGAAATAAGTAATTTCTTTTGTTTACAGAACCCCTGTATCCCAATAAGAATTCCCCCCCTGCAAAACAAGACCAGGTAAATACAGTAATAACTTTCTGACACTAGTAAACACCTATTCTTTGTTTCAGGGCTAGTTCTTCAAGTGTCCATTCTTTGACTACAAAGCAAACATTAAGGGACAAGTAACTAAATAAAACAAAATACATTTCCCTCCAAAAAAAAGCAACGTATCATTGGGCGATACTCAGGACTGTCTTTACAACTCATGCTGCCCTAGGCACTGAAACCAAATACACCCCATTTAGTTCCCTGCCACTTTGGGAATGGGGCATAGTCTTCCAATCTACCTATTTTTGAACTAAACCTTATCGGACACTTTTCATATTAGAAAAGTGTAGGTGAACCAGACCAGGTAAATACTGTTTAGTACTGTTGGCTACAGTTGGGTGACGTCAGAAACTTCTAATTATATTGATAATGAGATATACTGTATATATCGCAAGAATTAAATATATTTTAATTTCTAGCCCAACTTTAAAGTGCATAAAAAAACATGAAAAAAATGCAAGCACGTGCACACTGACATTCAAGCACACACATGCGCACACGCAAGTACACTTGCAACATACAGGCACACACAGATCTGCACACTTAAAAGGGTTGTGCCACCACAGCATTTAAATATGTTTTTGCTGAAAACATTTAAAGGGGTTGTCCAGTCCCTAAAAAATGGCCTATCCTCCTACGAGCGCTGCTTCCCCTTCATTTCTTCTTGCTCACTGTGAATCGCTGACACACATTGAAGTGAATGGGGAGAAAAGGCTGTAATACCTTTAAAGAGGCTCTGTCACCAGATTTTGCAACCCCTATCTGCTATTGCAGCAGATAGGCGCTGCAATGTAGATTACAGTAACGTTTTTACAGTAACGTTTTTTGCAAAAGTCCAAGTGGGTGTGTTTAAAAGTAAAAGTCCAAGTGGGCGTGTATTATGTGCGTACATCGGGGCGTTTTTAATACTTTTACTAGCTGGGCGCTCTGACGAGAAGTATCATCCACTTCTCTTCAGAACGCCCAGCTTCTGCCAGATCACGCTGTGTCGTCACTCACAGGTCCTGCATCGTGTCAGACGAGCGAGGACACATCGGCACCAGAGGCTACAGATGATTCTGCAGCAGCATCGGTGTTAGCAGGTAAGTCGATGTAGCTACTTACCTGCAAACGCTGATGCTGCTGCAGAATCAACTGTAGCCTCTGGTGCCGATGTGTCCGACACGATGCAGGACCTGTGAGTGACGTCACAGATCTGCACTGCCAGAAGCTGGGCGTTCTGAAGAGAAGTGGATGATACTTCTCATCAGAACGCCCAGCTAGTAAAAGTATTAAAAACGCCCCGATGTACGCACATAATACACGCCCACTTGGACTTTTACTTTTAAACACACCCACTTGGACTTTTGCAAGCCTTATTTGCATAACTACAAAAATGGTCATAACTTGGCCAAAAATGCTCATTTTTTAAAAATAAAAACGTTACTCTTATCTCCATTGCAGCGCCGATCTGCTGCAATAGCAGATAGGGGTTGCAAAATCTGGTGACAGAGCCTCTTTAAGTGTACCTAACCTTTCAGATGACTTTTTAGAATAAGCTGTCGTGTGTGTACATGAGGGTTAACACTCTTTCTGGCCATTATATGACTTGTATACTGGTTTGTTTGTTTTTGTGGTTTTTTTTTAGCAGTTTTGTTCTCTGCTGGTTCTATCTTTAATTTTTTCTCTGAACTAGTGGGGGAGCCCAACTGCTATTATGTCTTCTATATACACACACACACACACACACACACACACACACACACACACACACACACACATACAATGCATCAGCATGGCGGAGACTACACAGCAGTAATGAGCAGTGTAGCTGTGAATCCAGCACTGGGGTGTGATAGAACTCTTAGGACCTGTTCACACTGAGTTTTTTTGCAGGCAGAAAAAAATCTGCCTCAAAATTCCTGAAGGGATTTTGAGGCAGATTTTGTACTGTCTGCACGTGTTTTTTGGCATTTTTCCGGGGCATTTTTGCCTGCGGCCAATGAAGCTATTACAAGGACCACGGGCAAAAACGCAGCGAAAAATGCTCAAACGAGCACCGCTGTTTTTTTCTGCCTCCCATTGCTTTCAGTGCGAGGTCAGAGGCGGAAAGAAAGGACATGCCGTAGTTTTTTTCCGCGAGCGGCTTAAAGCCTCCAGGGGGGAAAAAACCGCCTCTGCTTCCAATTGAAATCAATGGGGTACGATTTCAGCCATTTTTCGGCGCTGATTCTGACGTGGTTTCCGCGTCAAAATCCGCGCCAAAAAGACGGTGAATTGACCCTCACTATGAGCAACTGCAGCGTCTGTGTCTCTCACTGAACTGATCGTTTGTCTCGTCTTGAGGATATATCGGTAAATTCAGAGTGCGTGAACAGTTAGGGGGGAGGAGCCTGATGAGTAGAGAGCGAGGTATTTTTCTGTAGTAAAAAGTGTTACAAAGTTTCTTATATCAGCTTATTATATTGATTTATGTAAGTTTTTTTAAATGTTACCATTTAAATTAATTATTTTTGCCATTTGCACCGATTAAAAACAGTGTAACACTACAAAGTAATCTACCTTTGATGTAAATAATGGCACCCGCCCTGCGTTATTAGTGCCACCCACCCATCTATGCATCTTTGGTGGCCACGCATTCCTGGTTAATCATCTGTTTTGTAGTCACCCAACATGGCGCTGAATGTCCCACACATGCAGCGTTAAAAGAAGATTCCTCCACGTTGGCTATATTCAAGTTCAGTGAAAGGCGGGCATGTGCAGGGAACTTCAGAAGCTACCATACCTAGCAGTAGGCGTTCAGTTTTCCTGCAGCGCCACCACAGGGGAAATTAAACATTATAAATTGAAATCAAAGGGTTGTCTATGTAATGCAGGATAGGACAGGTCCTACAGAGAGGGAAAGAGAGAGACTGTCTTTGTAACCACTCATCACTCTGGCCAAGAGATGAAGCCTCTGAACAGGGACCCCTCTATTAACTCAGAATTATGGTATATGAAAATGGGATTCCTAAATTGGATGACCAATTTAATGCACTTTCCTGTCTTTTCAGATAACTCGCACTACTGTGTCCAGAGAGTTGGTTGTCTCCCAGCCTTCTCTTTCAAGAGACTGTCCGCAGTCTACACATGTCCCCTCTGTCAGTCATCTATGCAAATCTTTACCGAACAGCACAGATGGATATCAAGACAGTATTCTCTTATCACCACTAGGTAATGGGTTGATTATGCAGATCTCCGCAACAATCGTTCCCAGATGATGGCATGAGTGTATTTCGCTATTACTGCAATGTATATTGTGTATCCATTAATATCCTGAAATGTTTTAATGTAATGTATGTTCTAAAATATGCATCCAATCAGAGTATATAAGATTACAGTAGACTGCTGCCAAAAGCAGCAGCACATTTTATAAAATCCATTCAAAAGTAAAATAGAAATCTCAGGGTGAAATTACCATAAGCATACCTCCCAACTTTCAAGTATCACAAAGAGGGACATCCAATGTGGCGTGTGCAGCGTGTCGCGGAAAATTGTTTTTTTTTAAGTCACGCCTCTAATCCCACTCAATCCCCACCCATACACACCGGATTCAGCCCACACAGTATCATGCTCCCATAGTGCCTCCTACACAGTATAATACCAAGTAGCTGCCCCCACACAGTATAATGCCCTCTAGCTGCCCCCATACAGTATAATGCTCCCATAGCTGCCACCATACAGTATAATGCCCTCATAGCTGCCGCCATACAGTATACTGCCCCATAGATGCACCCATGCAGTAAAACACAGATGCCTCCATACAGTATAATGCCCATACAAATGCCCCCATGCAGTATAATGCCCCTAGTGCCAGTACCCATGTAGATAGTGCCCATGTACATAGTGCCACAGTGTCCCCTGTAGATAATGCTTCTATATAGTGTCACAGTGTCCATGTAGATAGTGCCACAGCCCCCTTGAAGATAGCACCACCCCCCTGTAGATAGCGCCATTGGGACTCCCTCTAGGAGCGGAATCCCCAGCCAGAGCATAGGCCGGGGAGTCTGCTCCTTGATGGAAGCCCTGATGTCACTGTCCATATATGGACAGTGACCTCAGTGGCTACTCCTTGAGTGGAATCCCCGTTGTCGACTCTGGCCGGCGATTCCGCTCCAGGAGGAGCCCCTGATGTCAATGTCCATATATGGACAGTGACCTACGGGGTTTCCTCTAGGAGCGGAATCCCCAGCCAGATTGGCAATGGGGATTCCGCTTAAGGAGTAGCCGCTGACGTCACCGTCCATATATGGACGGTAACGTTAAGGGCTTCCCCGAGCATAGCGCTTTAAGTAGCGCTGTGCCTGGGGAGTCCTCGGCGAGTGGAGGAGCTCCCTGTGCTCATCCGCTATGAACTAATTCTGAAGCAGGGTGCTGATGGTTCCCTGCTACATAATTGGGTTCAACTGTATCTGCATCCTGAGGACGCAGATACAGTCAACAGCGGAACATAACCCTGGCCGCCCGGCACAGAGGGACACCGCCTGGAATCTGGGACTGTCCCGCTGAATCCCGGACGGTTGGGAGGTGTGTTGTAAGTGAATACCCACCCCTCTCTCTGTGATTCTGGAGAGGTGCACCCACCATATTGTGCCAATTAAATCGTATTGGATGAGTATAGAATATTCTTGCATTCAGGTTCTACAGAAAATTGCCAACGCCTGATGGTAGTGCTTACTATTCAGCACCCTTCCATTGTCTGCTGCCTCCTTACTATGAATTCCAGATTGTGTTTATTCATTGAGGTTTAGATTTTTTTGTAAGTAAATTAAAATATTTCTTCTGTTTGTAGCTATAAGTAAGTTGTTGTCCCCAATCGTATCTCCTGTATGTGAGACCGCTGCTTCTACTGAGAAAGAAACGCCACAATCGTGTATAACCAAAGCTGAGAATAGTGACCCAGAGGTAATTTTTTTTCCCTTGTATATCATTTGGATATTTCTAGAAATTGATGCATGGTTTATTGACTTGTTGCTCTTCTTAACATCTTCAAGACACAGCAATTTTTTAAAAAAAGTTTTTTTTATCATCGAATTTGACTGCGGCATCTAAAGGGTTAATTGGCCGGGATTGAAGTTCCCTCAAATCCTGGCAATTAAGTGGGTGTGTCAGCTGTATAATACAACTGGCATCTGCAAAAGATGGTGCGGGCACTTGTCATGTGTCTCCGGCATCAGTTTGGCCTTCCCTTTGCGTCATTTCGCGGGAACAGAATAGCTCATATGGTGTAAATGTATGTCATAGGCCAGGAATTTACAGTGTAAATGCAGTTTACACCTTTGAAAGTGTTTTTTTTATTTATTTATTTTTAATAAAAATGTCTATCAGGGTGTTTTGTGCAACTTTCTAAATACTTTTTATTAAAAATTACACTGATATGCTGGATGGCTGTTATCTGTCACATCCAAGTTCATAACTCAGATGTGATCGATAGCAGCTCGATCCTGCGTGGACCCGCTGACACTGAAACCATCAGTGTCGCTGAACTGACGGATTGAGGTCTCAGCGCTAGATACAGCTGCTCTGTATACAGTATACAAAGCAGCTGTATCTCAAAGTAAAAATTATTTTTAGTAAAAAGTTGCACAAAACACACTGATATTTTTATTAAAAAAAACAATTTCAAATGTGTTCATAGCCTTTAATTTTTCATTATTAATTCTTGTCATAGTAGTTGATGTAACTGTTTTTCGTCGTTTTTTAAAAAGTTGTGCCGTTTTTAGGACGCACCTAAACCAATAAAACGCTTCAAAGCTGATTGTGAAAGAGGTTGTCTCACCATGACTACTCTAAGAATGAAACCCCTGGCAATCAGCTGTTATTGGGGGTGGGGGGGTTTGCAGAAGATGGTAATACTCTCTCAGAGGTTCTCTTCTCTGCTCTGGCTCATAGTGGGCCTCCCCCATCTATGACTTCTATATGCCCTAATTAGGCAAATGAACAAAGGTTATCCTGATAGGACTGCCCCATTTAATGTAAAATAAACCTTGTAGTTGTCTAATTTGGAAACCTAAAAACATTCAAATAGTGGCATCTTGATCACAGCAGGGAATATTTATTAAAAGAGCGTGAACTGTAACCTTTTATAAAGTAGTCCTTCTCCAGATGTAGCATCGCTGTGCTTGTCACTTGGCATAATCCATTAAAATCTTAGTGTGTTATCTGTAGATTTCTTTTGAACTGCTGGTAAACCTATTAAGTAATATTCATTGTGGTTTATTGCAGTGTACAAAGGAAACCGTTCAGGGTCATATGTATTTATATCTAGAATTTCCTGGCCCTATCCATCTGATCGCTACTATAGCTAATGTCCTTTCATACTAAAATTGTATTTCTGTGTGCGCTCAGGAGGAAAGGAGTATGATATAAAATCTATATTCAACTGTAAACAACATTTCACAAAGATGATCTATTTGAAAAGTTAAAGCATACCTCGGATTATGAAACTTTCCATAAATCAAAAGTACAAGCTAAGATAAGAAACTTTGTAATATATCTTATTACGGAAAAATGCCTCTTTCTACACTTATTTTTCCTCACCCTTCCCCTGCCTCCTTAAATGTTCAGAAACTCAGAATTCACTCATAGAATCTGTAGAGCATAGAGGAGAGGATTCTCAGCTTCATTGAGTGATCCGGTTACAGTTGCCTATACAAGTCTATGGAGAGGGGATGGGGAGCAGGAGGAGGTAGCAGCTGCAGGATGAGAGGCACAGATGCTGCTTCTGCTACTAGTGAGTGATTTATTGTCTAACCCTAGTGCTGTATCCACAGCTACACTGATCCGTACTGCTGTATAATATCCTCCATGTTGCTTCTAAATGTGTGAGATAGAAATAGGGGGGGGGGGCAGGATCTCCTCTATATCCTGTGTATAGGAGTTAAGAGACTGTTAGCAACTAGTCTCCTTCTTCCGCTCCTCCTCCCATCTCTACAGACTTCTATGAGCATCTATAACCTGATCCCTAAGTGGAATTTAGAATCCATCTCAGTTCTGCTCTTAAGATTTTGAGTAAATTCTGAGAGAGTGAACATTTAAGGAAGCAGGGGAAAAAGAGGAATTTTTCTCAAATCAGATATTTTTGTATCTTCGCTTGTACTATTGATTTATGGAAAGTTGGTTTATAACCAGCAGTACACTTTAACTTTTCAACTAGATTATCTTTGTGAAATGGTGTTCACAGGTGAACATAGATTTTAAATATGAAAAAATATTACAATGGGTTAAAGAGTGAAACTTTTACGTAGTGATTTTTAAATTACGTGAAGGGAATGACCTGAAGTAAATATTTTTCAATTTCCAGGATTCATTAGTTTATATGAAAAAAGAATGTCTTGTGATTAAAGAGACAGCTGTTAATATTTTGCTCCATCCTGAAGGCTCTATTGAATGTAAAAATGGTCCTGGAGACGTTCTTCCAAAACCTGTATGTGAGTAAGCATCTTGTATGTATTTATGTTGCCCACTTGTAACCAGTGATCACTAGATCATAATGATTAACTTTTGAAGAATATGTTAACATATTAATAAAGCAACGGAAAGAAGAAGATGGCAAGTACTATTTTATTGGTCTGGCTGTTTTCTGTTGTTTAATGTGGGGTATGGTATTCTCCAGGGCAACACAACATGAAGCTCTTACATTTGGCTACTGACTTGACATGGCTACAAAAACTCTTTTATGCTACATTCCTGTTTTGCTATGTTATATGCCTTAATGTCCCTTTGGCACAGGGCAATTTTTCAAGCCACCGACTAACAATAGGTGGTTTGAAGATCTGTGGCGGAAAATCCTCTCTGTCATGACGAGCAACCGTTTCCTCCCTGCTGGGCAAGGAGCCTCATTGTTTCCTAGCGTTGGCTGTCCCAAGTGCCATGCGCCAGGCAGCGATGCCTATGGTAATTGTCACTACAATTGACATTTACATTTACCGACCGTGCCACCAATAATGGTAGATTTATATCTTTTTTGGCGACACGCTATTGTTGATAATCTCCAATGAACATTGTACATGGGCCTGGAGTATAAGTGAGCTAGTGTGCCACTGAATGGCCCTGAACTCCTTATTGGGGGGCAAAGGCATGAGAACGCGCACGGTTTCAAAAATACTGTACAAATGTACACGTGACCGGCTCCATGACACCTTAACTAAAATGATTCCCCTTTGGCAAGTTAGCTGAGCAGAAAGCTCGATCTCTTGTAGCTCCCATTTCAGGAAGGAAGAACGTTCAATGACTGTAGTAGCATCCACTAGCTTATTGTTATTGGGACATCTAAGAAATTCAATTATTAAAAAAAAATCTTTCATTTATTCAGGGCCTCATCTAAAATCAGACAATGTGCATGTAGGTGGAATGAATTATGGGGTTATAATACTATAATATTTTCTTAAAAGGAAAACTCCATCCAGAAACAATTGATATGTGAAGATATAAGAACATTTGCTATATATATATATATATATATATGTATGTGTGTGTGTGTATGCGCGTGCGCATGAAATCAGTGTATGTTAATTGTGTATGCTGCTTTATCAACTTTAAAAACCCTGCCAATCTTGCTAACCGTTTCTATGCAGACTGACCAGCTGTTAATAACCCCCCCCCCCCCCCACCACCATGCATTCGTCCCTTCACACATTTTCTGTGTATGACCAAGGCACTGCATGTCCTGTTAGATTCGGAGACGAGACCCCATGTTCTGTATGTGATGAGAGGGAGCTTTGGCTGAATCATTGAGCACAGAGCTGTGACAGAGTTGACGATGTGGGTATATTAGTAGCTGGTGAGACGGCATGGATGAACATTGTGTTGTCAATCCCTCCTTTTCCAGAGATTAGGCAGAATTTTTAAAGGATACTCTTGGGAGGCAATTTGGCAGGCAGCGGCAGGTCCTCTTTCATGGTGATCCACAATGCCAACGCTGATGTTCATTACTCCTAAGGGCCCCAGGATGCATGGCCTCAGATTGAATGGGAAGATTTTTGCATTGGGCTCTGAGACCCACAGAGCAGAGTCACCCCTAGATCGCTGTATGCAACATTCCGCCTCTAAGGCCAATAGAGTATTCCATTATTTATTTGTCTTGGAAACATAATTTGATTTTGTTTTTTTCCAGTATCAAATGATTTGCATAAAACCACTATGGAGAAAAGTTCTACTGAAAATCGTATTGAGTCTAATCAACCAGATAGTATTGTGAAGACCCCACTGGAAAAGGTATTTTTACACTAATTTGTGTAATATTATCTGTATGACTGGATGCTATAAAATGCTGGTGGACCTGCCTGCTTATTAACAACCTAGAGCTTCCGGCAGCCCTGTGAATGTTTTTATTGCATTAGCAAGTAGTATACAGGACACTTGATGACGTTCACTTTAGAAGATTCTAGGTGACTGATGAAGGATCTCCCAGATTCCATCATCACAGTTGAAGACCTCTATAATTAGTGAGTTTGAGCAAAGATGAGCGTTGTTTGATAAATAAGTGGTAAGAAGGTTCATACAATAAATGATGAGGCAGATAATAGTGTTTAGCACAAAACGATCTTTTTGTTCTTGTACAGTTTGCCAATGTTTTCATGTTCCTTTTTCATGCAGCCAATTGTACAGTAAATACTTCCACAAAAAAGGTAATGGGTACAGTGTGATTTATATGATTCACTTGACAACTATCCTCAATTTTATCACCGATTTTGCTGATGTGTGATTTCAACTGCCTCTGACTTCCAAAATTGTTCGCCATCTTCCCTCCCCAGTCATTTAAGCCATGCAGGGCTGGATTAACCACTTTATCCTTATGAATCCCATGATTATTTTAGTTTTTGCATCGCCGCATTTCTAAAGTGCTAGGCCATGGCAACCCATTAGCTCGCCCGCGATCACGGCATTGTTGTTAATAAATGCGGCATCTAAAGTGTTAAATTGCCCGGATATTAGTTACCTCCAATCCTGGCTGTTGCAGCGTGATGACAGCTGTATACTGCAGCCGACACTCGCTGATTATGGCCCCTGTGCCTGCGTCCTCCACTAGATGTACTGTTACATCATGTCATACCTCCCAACTTCCAAGTAACGCAAAGGGGGACAAACGATGCGGCGTGCGTAGAGTGTCACTGCAATTTTTTTTTCCTTTTAAGCCACACCTCTAACCCTGCCTAATCTCCGCCCATACATAACAGGTCAAGCCTACACCGCATCATGCTCCCATAGTGCCTCCCCACAGTATCATGCTCCCATAGTGCCTCCCCACAGTATCATGTTTCCATAGTGCCTCCCCACAGTATCATGCCCCCATAGAACCCCCCCCCCCCCCACACAGTAGAACACCCCTATAGCTGCCTCCCACACAGTATAATTCCAAATAGCTGCCCCACACTTTATAGCGCTCACACAGATGCCCCCATACGACAAAATGCCCCCACAGATACCCCCATACGGTAAAATGCCCACACAGATGCCCCCATACGGTAAAATGCCCACAGATGCCCCCATATGGTAAAATGCCCACACAGATGCCCCCATATGGTAAAATGCCCACACAGATGCCCCATACGGTAAAATGCCCACATAGATGCCCCCATACGGTAAAATGCCCACACAGATGCCCCATACGGTAAAATGCCCACACAGATGCCCCCATATGGTAAAATGCCCACACAGATGCCCCCATATGGTAAAATGCCCACACAGATGCCCCCATACGGTAAAATGCACACACAGATGCCCCCATACGGTAAAATGCACACACAGCTGCCCCCATACGGTATAACACCCCATAGCTGCCTCCATACAGTATAATGCCCCCTTAGCTTCCCCCATACTGTATAATGCCCCATAGTGCCACAATGCCCACTGTAAATAGTGCCCACATACTACCACAATGCCCACATATAAAGTGCCTATGTAGATAGCGCCAGTGCCCCCTGTGGTCAGTGCCCATATAGTGCCACAGTGCCCATGTAGATAGTGCCACCCCCCTGTAGATAGCCCCATTGGGGCCCGCCTTTGGAGTGGAATCCCCAGCCTGAGCATCGACCACGCTGTGGTCGGGGATTCCACTCCAGGAGCCTCTGACGTCACTGTCCATATATGAGGCAACTCTCTGGATGGGTATTCCGCTCCAGGAGTACCCCCTGATGTCACTGTCCATATATGGATAGTGATATCAGGGCCTGCTCCAGGGGAGGAATCTCTGACCAGAGCGTCGGCAATGCTCTGGCCGGGGATTTCGCTCCTGGAGGGAGCCCCTGACGTCACTGCCCATATATGGACAGAGATGTTAGGGGCTTTAAGATGCCGGAATCCCCGGCCAGAGAGTTGGCAACGCTCTGGCCAGGGATTCCGCTCCTAGAGGAGCCACTGATGTCACTGTTCATATATGGACAGTGACGGCATGGGCTTTCCCAAGACAGGAGTCCCCTGCCAGAGAGTTGCGTTGCTCTGGCCGGGGACTTCATAGTTGAATGCTGCAACAGGGAGCTGACCGTTCTTGCTTCAGCATTGGATATAACTGATGTAGATACAATTGACATTGGGACGTAACACCGGCCGCATGGGACACTGTCCAGAATCTGGGACCGTCCCGCTGAATCCAAGACTGTTGAGAAGTATGTTACATCCTATTACGATACGAACATCGCAATTAGGATGTAATAGTAGCTCCAAATGCAGGCAGGGAGGGGTTAAGATTGGGGGGCCCTCGGCAAAAAAATTGGATGGGACCCCCTTTCCCACCCTTTGTACCCAGACCCCACCTGACTCTCTATCACAGCCATGAATGCACATGGCCCTCTCCACTGAATTCTGAGACCTCACAAAATAGTTAACATGTCAGCATCCAGCTGTGCAAGCCACAGGTCTCTTCCTGCCTGAGAATTCACATTCTCCCAATCTGGTTGTGATTTTTAAACTGGATTGTAAGAACCAGCCAGGATAGAGAGGGTGGTTGAAGGTCCTCTACGTACCCAATATGGTGGAGACCCCAGTACATGTGCCTCGGTGCCCTCCCTATCATCTTGCCCTGGGGCCAAGTGTAGATTACTGAAGACCACGTCCAGACACATAGCTTTTATGCCAAAGTCAGTCACCTTTTGGCAAGTGCTGGTAGATTCAGGGCTTCTGTTTAAGGGTGGAGCATGTGCCTTGGGTGCTGTGTGCAGGGGAAAGTTCTTGTCAACAAGCCCACTCTGTCTTGGCCAGAAAGGAAAGTCTAGCTAAATCTTTGAGTAGATCCTGCTTGAAGAATAATGGAATCGGCGAAAGAACTAAATTCTAGATTTGTATTCGTAGTTGGAAATTACGTTACCAAGTTTTCAGCCGGTGACTAGATTTCTGAAATCAATCATTGAAGCATGATGGAAGAAATGTTTAGATTATTTTTTTTTCCTGTTATAGATTATAAAGGTCCAAAACTCCTGCTGGGCAAAATTTTCTAAAGCTATCAATACCACTGCAGTGACCATAAAGTCATCAAGTGACAGCTTCCAGCAGTTCAGAAAAGCGGCAATAGCCAAAGAAGAACGAGCGAGAGCACTGAAAGCTCAAGAATTAAAGCGACAGCAAGAACTACATGTGGATAAAGGAGATAAAATAAGGTTGGGAGCATTCCTTTTGTCTACTGATTTCTAGGCCAATTTTGGACAACGTAGTGATGTCACTGTACATGATTTCAGCAATTGCATTCAGCGTGTTGCTAGTCAGTCCTTTCCTCTTACAGTAAATAAGCCGTTCCACCCCTGGGGTTGAAGCTTTTCTCCAACCGGAGGGAGTGCCCCTTTTTGTTTTTGTTTTTTTAAACCGCTTTTTTTTTTACTGTTTTTTTTTTTTTGTTTTTGTTTTTTTTTTCCTACAGGCCGTTTAGATTTTTACAAGTGTATCATATTTTTGCTTGATGTCTCTTTCCAAGACTAAATGTAATTATATTTTAACTTTCCTCATAACAAACATACTACAGGCCTTTTCATTCTACCTTTTGCAACTTTAGGGCATCCTTTTTATGATTCGGTGCCCAGAACTGAACCGCCTATTCTAGATGAGGCTGTACGAATGCTTTGTAACGTTGTTATAGTTTGATCCTGTTCTGTGAATCTTTTAATACACAACAGTATCTTGCTGGGCTTAGTAGCAGCTGATTGACATTGCATACTGTTATTTAGTCTATTACCTACAAGTACACCCAGATCCTTCTCAACAAGTGACTCTCCAAGTTTAACTCTACCTAGGACATATGATGCATGCAGATTATTAGTATCCAGATGCATAACTTTACATTTATCCAAATTAAACTTCATTTTCCAAGTGGATGCCCAAAAACACAGTGTATATCATTTATATATAAATTTAAGATTTTCTCTGGGGAATGGTTGTCATTGACTACAAATATCACAGGATGGTAAAAACAGAACGTGCTTTTGGCTGATGCTTTAAGGGAACTGCCTGACCTGTAGTTCTGTTGAAAATTGAACTATGACATATTGGGAGCACTTATTTTGGCACAGAGGAGAAACAGTGGTGTTGCTCATAGCAACCAATCAATGGCTTTCTTATTACTTTTATACCTTGTATTACAGAATAGGAATAGAAATATGATTGGTTGAAGTATTCTTATATTTAACACACAAAATGTTTTATAGAGAACCAAAGGATATGGAAACAAGTAACTGTACATCACCTGAGACAAAGAGTCTAGAAGTGCAGCCTCTAAATATGCAAGAGCCAACCAAAGATCTACATACACCTGAAATTCTCATCCCAGAGGGCCGCGCAGAGGAAGAACGTAACCTGGCAAGGAAGAAGGAGCAAGAGAAGCGCCGCAGGGAGAGTGTAAGTATTATAGTCACGGCAGCCGTGCTATTTCTCATCATTATTACTCATAGTGTAATTTTTATTTTTTGGTCTGACTTTGTAAATTTTACAATTCATTACAGAAGAAATTGAGTGTTGTGTGTGAATATGCCCGTAAGATACTGTTGCAATATCTCTATAAACTGCGGAGAGCGCTGTGCCTCTAGCCATCTCGCTAGATGTTCCATAACACAATCATTTCCTTTAGAGAGGTGAACTTAATAAGGAACGGTGGCTATTTTTTTGAATGTTACTTTTGATACCTTCCCTTCCAGAAACCTCTAGATGTCCTTTTTTTTTTTTTTTTTTTAAATCAAACCAATTTTATTGATACGAACACAGAAATGAAATAACACATTAACATTCACATTACAATTTTCCAACATCGTATACAATAGTTACAGCATATCAGGAAATCCCCAACTTCCCCCCTCCCCGCACAGCCCCCCACTATATCTCCGCCCTTTGTTTCTAGTACCATTCCTGGCCAGAGCACATTTCTCTTATCAAGGTTCCCCACCACCCCTTCTTTGCTCCAGACTCTATCACCCCCTGTTCCTCAGACGACTCTTGCCCTTAGTCTGCTCAGTTCAGGTGACAGCACCTCAGGACAGGCCAGCCATCTGCTCCATTGTTTCTAAAAAAAAATTTCCGTGCCCCTTTTAGAAAATATCTTATGCTCCATCAGGATATTATAATTCAACATTCCTACAATTTCCCTCATCCCTGGTGGCTCCGCGTCCAGCCAGTGTTTAGCAATGCATTTCCTCGTTTGGTATAATATCTTGGCAATTGCCAGGCTTGCCATTCTGTCACTCTCCAATTCTCCCACCGCTCCCAACAACATAACTTTAGGGTCTGCCGCCAATTCCCGACCATACACCTGCTTTATCAGGTCCAATATTTCCCCCCATAGGGTCCTCGGGGCCTCACATGACCAAAACATATGCAATATGTCCGCCTTCTCCTCCGTGCACCTAGGACATTTAGCATCCGTTCTAATACCCATCTGTTTTAATACCCACGGGGTGCGGTACACTCTATGTATCAGGAAGAGTTGTGATCTCCTCTGCGCCAGACTGAGCGATAAGTGACATGTGGACGCTAATATCTCTTCCCACTCCTCCTCGGTCAATGGACCGACATCCTGTTCCCATTTCGCTTTTACCCGCACCATTGGGTTTCCCAAGTGTTTGGACAGTAAGCTCCTGTACACCATTGAGATCAGGCCTTTGGTCGTGTCAGCCCGTCCCACATACTCTAGGACCCCAAGAGCACAGACCGTCAGGTCCACCACATGCGCCTGCGCCTGTAGGGCATGACGGATCTGCAAATATTGGTAAAACATATTGTGCTCCAGTGGAAATAGGTCTTTCAACTGCTGAAATGATCTCAGCCCGTTGTCATCATACAGGTGTTGTAATCGCCTAACCCCTGCCGATTCCCATTTTTGCATGCCCTCTAATTGGTATAATTCCCACAAGACCGGATTATGCCATAGGGGAGTATATTTGGTACACTTTCCCACTCCCAGGATCTGTTTGCATTGCCACCATATTTTATGTATCAGGAGTAACGTTGGTTTAGCACTCGACAATCTCTTAAAGGTATGCGCTTCCAGACCCTCTAGTGGGTTAAGTCCTCCCCCCAAATATGACAATAAACGTGCACTGGAGCCCCAGGTCTCTGTGTCCTCCCACCCCTTAAACTGTTGGCTTTGGGCAGCCAGGTAATATATCCAGGCATTTGGCAGCGCGACCCCCCCTTCGTCTTTTAGGCAATTGCAATTTCTCCAATTTAATCCTTGGAACCCCTTTTTTCCAGACCAGATCCCGAAAGAGATTGTGCCATCGTCTGAACCATTGCTTAGGTATCCATACTGGGGAGTTATGAAGAATATATAAAACTTGAGGCATAAGGATCATCTTGATTAGATTAGTCCTCCCCAGAGCAGAGAGCGGGAGCCTGTTCCAGGCATCCACCTTATGTTTTGCTTTGAGCAGCAGTGGTAAAACATTCAAAGACATATAGTCTTGGACCCTAGCCGTCACCTTAACCCCTAGGTACGTAAATTCAGAGACTATCGGAATCCTGGGTCCCACTCCAGTATCTACAATATTCACCGTGTCAAGTGGCATCAGAGCAGACTTGGTCCAGTTAATATTTAATCCCGAGAATTCCCCAAACCTTGTGATCGTATCCATTACTACCTTCAGAGTATTCTCCGTGTCCGTCATATATATTAAAATATCATCTGCATATAGTGAAATTTTTTCCTCCATTTCCCAATATTGCAAGCCTCTTATACGCTCCTCCTGTCTTATGAGGCACGCCAGTGGCTCTACCACCAAGGCGAATAGCAATGGTGACAGTGGGCACCCCTGGCGCGTACCCCGGGCCAGTGAAAATCTCTCGGACATTGCACCATTCACCCGTATGCGGGCTGTAGGGGCCACATACAACAACTGTATCCACTTCACGAAGTTAGGGCCGAATCCCATCTTTTCTATTACCCGCCAGAGGTACCCCCATTCTACACAGTCGAACGCTTTTGCGGCGTCTAACGTTAGCACCGCCCTTCCTCCTTGATCATCCGGTGTCGCCTGAAGATTTAAAAACAGCCGCCTGAGGTTGACAGCCGTCGATTTGGAGGGCATGAACCCCGATTGGTCTTCATGCACAACATGCTGTACCACCCTGTTCAGCCGCAGTGCCAATATCTTTGCCAAAATCTTGACATCCGATGTCAACAAGGATATTGGTCTGTAGGACTCCGGTAATTGACTGTCTTTCCCCTCTTTTGGAAGAACCACTATCGTAGCCTCATATAGGGAGTCTGGTAGTTTACCTCTGTCAAAGCTATCCTGCAAAATACTAAAGTATTCTGGCGCTAGTTCCGTCCCATATTCCTTATAGATTTCCCCCGGTAACCCATCTGGACCCGGGGCTTTCTCATTTGCCATATCCCTTATCGCCTGTTCCAACTCCTCCAGTGAAATAGGTGCCTCCAAGCTTTCACAGTCCTCCCAGCCCAGGGTAGGCAAATTAATGTTTCCCAAGTACTTGTCCAATTGCTGTGTGTCGTAATGCACTTTGGATGTGTATAGGTCAGTATAAAACCGCTGAAATATTTGCAAGATTTGCCCCGTGTCTGTCTCCACCCTCCCCCCTAAGGCCATGAATAAAATTATTACTCCCATGCGGCTTTGCCATCCTAGCGAGTAGTCTCCCCGCCGTTTCCCCTTCTTCATAATATTGCTGTTTAAGGAATAATCGTTTATTATCCGCCATTGTTAGTTGGTGATTTTTTAACAACGTCTGCGCCTCCACCCAATGTCTAAGTGTCTCCTCGGAGCCCTCTTCTACATGTCTCCCTTCTGTTTCTGTCACCCGATCCTCTAAACTTTCTTCCAATTGCCTAGATTTAGTTTTTATTCGTTTAATATGTTGAATGAATACTCCTCTCAACCAGGCTTTCATGGCGTCCCATAACACCCCTCGCGGCACTGACTCAGTATTAAAATTGAAATATTCATTTATCAAGTCCCGTATTTCCCCGCCATCCATCAATCTTAGCCAAAATGCATTTAGCTTCCAATTCCCGGGGTTCCTGGTATGCCTTACACCCACTTCCAGCGTCACCGCCATCGGAGAGTGGTCTGACAACGCCCTCTGTAGGTATTCAATTTGCGCTATGTACGGCACTGCTGAAGCTGAGCATGCTACCAAGTCTATTCGCGAAAGTGACTGAAATGTGGATGATGCAGACGAGTACTGCCTCACCCCTGGATGTTTATCTCTCCAAATATCCCTCAGACCTAAATTCTCCATTAATCTTCCAAAGGCAGTCAGGTCTCCCCTTTGCCCTCCCCCTCCCCTATGAAACCTATCCAACCCTTCAGACATCACTGCATTAAAATCCCCCATCACGATTAGCGGTACCTCAGGCCACCTGGAGAGTTTCTCCGTAACTCGTTTAAGTACAGTGCTAGAATAAGGCGGAGGGATATACCACACTACTAGAATACACTCCCAATGATATATAGTACAGTGCACTCCCACATACCTCCCCTCCTCATCAGAAAAGGACGAATGACAGACAAAGGGAAGACTCCTGTGTATCAGAAAACTCACCCCCCTGGAATAAGTCGTATGAAAGGAGTGAAACCCATGTGCGATCCACACTCTCTGCAATAGGGATACAGATTCTCTAGTCAGATGCGTTTCTTGCAGCCCCACTATCAGGGCATTTTGTTGTTTAACCCAGTTAAAGATTGCCTGTCGTTTCCTAGCTTCCCGTATTCCCCGGATATTCCAGGATAGACATTTAACCGATCCCATCAGGCGTCATATCTTTAAGAAATCTGTTACTACTCCAGCCTGCTCCAGTCAAGATATTAGGCCGTGCGTTCCCTCCCTCCTCCCCTCCCCCCCCAACAAAACCTCCCCTCCAACAAAACCTCCCCTCCGAAAAGGGTCAGAGCGACATGTACTGTCTCTCCTATCCAGCAGAAACGCACCATAGTGCGAACTTTTAACATGCCCTATTGGCATCTCTCTTTGAACCATTTAACTTTCTCACCACTTCTAGTGAGCGCTGGCTCCCACTGCTATTCGCATGTATTAAACAATCCCACACAATCAGCAGAATTACAGATACATTAGGTACCCAGTAACAATCCCACAATAACATTGCCGTCAGGTGCGGCCATTCTTGTTAAAAGGATACCACCTTGCTGTGTTTCAGACAAGGGTGTTCACACACTTCGGAGAACTGCATAAGAACATATAATATGCTGCAGTCCCGTAGACGCCAACATGGCTCCAGACTTCACCGTCCAGGCGGGCTTTCACGCATCTTCTTCTCCAGCCGGTCTCCGCAGCCGTGCCTCATTGCTATCCAGCCATCTTGCAGCCTCTCTGGGGTTCTCAAAGAATGAAGCAGTCCCAAAAGCAACCACCCGCAATTTGGCCGGATACATCATGGAGTACGGTATGGACAAGTTCCTCAGACTTTTCTTTACATCCCAATATTGCAGCCTCTTCTTCTTTACATCCGCGGAGAAATCCGGATAAAAGGATATTTTGGCGCCATTGATGGAGATATCCTGCCGTTCCCTTGCCTTCCTCAGTATCTTATCTCTGTCCTTGTAGTGCAACAGCTTCACTAAGACCGGTCTCGGGGGCCTCCCCGGTGGTCCCGGTCTGGTAGGTACTCTGTGTGCTCTTTCAACAGCATATAAAGGAGACCGCTCTTCCCGGCCAAACTGCTCCAGCAGCCATTTTTCAAAAAACTCATCCGAGTTATTGCCCTCCGTTTTTTCCGGCACTCCGACCAAACGCACGTTGTTTCTGCGTAGCCGATTCTCTAAATCATCCGTCTTAGCCTGCAGGGCCACCACCGCCAAGGACTGAGACTGCACATCCCGCCTGAGCTCCGGCAGAACATCTTCCACTTCAGACACTCTCCCCTCAATAACTGTGGTTCTTTCTGCCACTTTCTGTAAGTCATTACGTAACAGCAGAATATCTTCCTTCAGGCTTCCCACCTGCCCGGTCAGCATAGATAAAATTGAGGAGTTCTGCTTCACCGCAGCGAATATATCTGTGAGGGAAGGCTCCTTCACCTGGTCTCTCCTGCTATGCATTCTGCCTCCATCTTCCTCAACACGCCTGTCCCGCCGCTGACTCCCCAGCTCTTCCTCCTCCTCACTCACCGTGTCCTCTCCCAGCACTGAGTATCTGGAGCCTGAGGCCATGCTGTCTGCCTTCCCACTGCCAGCCACCGGCGTCTTGCCTGCTGCAGATCCGCTCGCACGAGGGGTTCTTGCAAATCTCTCCAGCCTGTCTGCTGCTTCAGACCGCATGTGCCTGCTCCTGCATTCAGTCTCCTCGGCGCCATCTTGTCTTCTTGGCCCCGGACTCGCTGGCGGCGTTTTTTGTTTCTTGGAACGGGTCATTGCAGCTGTATTAAGCGGTACCGACTCCTCCAGCCTCCAGATCGGTGAATATTTCCGGGTAATTCAGGGATAATCAGTACTTTCAGGATGAATACAGCAGGAGCTCCAGCCACACACGTCCTCTTACATCTGCTGCTAGGCCACGCCCCCCTCTAGATGTCCTTTAAGGATCATCTCTACAGGAAAATGTGACAATGACTCTCCACATCACAGCGAATAGTGTGAATACATTTATACCGTGTCTTCTTTTCCTTTCCAGATGGCTGGAACTATTGACATGTATCTGCAGAGTGATATTATGGCGGATTTTGAAGAAAATCTATGCTGAACTCCGGAAAAATTGCCTTTTGCTGTAAATGTATTTATATTTTGTGGTAACTTTTTTGTAATTACAATTTGTTTTACAATTCTAGGGTATTTAATGTAATCTAATAAATATTCTAGCTCATTCACTATAAAATGAAGGCCCCTTCCTGTCTTTCTTGAATCACAAAATGTCTACGGCAGTACACTAATATTCATTCAACACCGGTAAATTGTGGAATATACTTTCTCTTGTCAGGATTGCCAAAGACCCTTCTTTTAAAGGGAAATTCCCCTTTAAGGACGATTTGAAACTATAGATTATTTATCACGTTATTTAACATAAAACACTAAACTTTCTATTTATTTTGTTTCAACATTGAATCTATTTAGTTGTGTGTTTTGTAAAGGTGGTTTTATTTTGTCATAATGACCTTTAATTATTTTTGTTTCCTTTGTACAGCTGTCACTGTAATAAAAGCTGTTATATCCACAATTTTGAAGTTGTTTAAGAACACACCCTATGGCTGTTCAACCTGCACTGCTACTGTACCTGGGCCAGGGGCGTAGGCAGGATTTTGTAAAAGGGGGGGGGGGGTGGTTCACAGCCACACTTGCATAGAAAATGCGCGCACACACACACACACACACACACACACACACACACACACACACACACACACACATTCAAACACATAAATCCAATGAGATATACGTACACACAGATGTACATACTGTGACTTCCCTTCTCTGCTGAATTTCTCTCTCAAATGGATATTGACTGCGCCAGTCAGCAGCGATGATGGAGCTCACCCTCACTTTTCCTTTCTGACCCGACTGCTGTCTGTATATTATGCAGTCTACCGTCTGCTGGTGAAAGGTGAACATTTCCCATCAGATAGAGGACCGAATTACATAAAGATTGTATGTACAACAGCCCAAGGAGGAGAGCCGTGGCCAGGAGGGGGGAAAGTTTTAAGCCTCCTAACGCGCCCTGCTTGTGTACGTCCCTGGCCCAAGCAATGAAGAGCAGATCAACGGCTGAAATATACACCCTCAGACCCACTGCCCCGCTCTAATAATAATCAGAGAAACTGTGCGATACAATGTGGATCTATTACGTGTAAAGATTATGACATTATTATTTGCACACAGTACCAGAAATCCAGGGCCATATGTATGCTCAACGATCCAGAGCCAGGCTTACACTCATGCAGTCAGATGATATTCAGGGCCAGACCTAAACCCACTCATCCAGACATCCAAGGTCAGATGTGTGCTCCCTTGTACGGACATCCAGGATCAGGCATATATCCACAGACTCAGGGACAGATATGTTTATATGTTTATTTATCTGGACATGCAGGATCAGACATATGCTCATTAATCTGTACAGTCAGATGTATCCTACCTTGTACAGATATCCATGATCAGGATCGTATGCTCAATTATCCACAGATTAAAGGGGTTTTCCACGTTCTGACAACTGATGACCTATCCACAGGATAGGTCATCAGTATATGATCGGTGCGGGTCTGACACCCGGACCCCACACCGATCAGACAATCCGGCTGCCTCTGGGCACAGGATGTTTTGAATGGTATGCTACTGCAGATGGCTTCTGAACACTGCATAGCAGCCATTCTGCAGAACTGCGGCTCTGCTCCTATTCAATTGACCGCTATTCTTTGACCGGAGCCATCTGCTTGCGGCAATATCGTCCAATGCCCGGAGGCAGCCGCAGCAGGTGATCTGTGCGGGGTCCGGGTGTCCTACCCGCTCCAATCATATACTGATAAACTATCCGATGGATAGGTCATCAGTTGTCAGAACGTGGAAAACCCCTTTAAGGGCCAGATATATGCTCATTTATCTGGGCATTCGCTCACTCGACAAAACCTACAGGGCCAAACAAACATTCAGGGCCAGATATACGCTCACTCATCCGTACGGTCATACTCTCCTTGTACAGACATCCAGGATCATATGTTCATTTATCCCCAGATTCAGGACCAGATAAATGCTAATTTCGTTAGACATCCAAGATCAAGCATATTTCCACTTGTCTGGACATGAAAGGTCAGGTGTATCCTCCCTTTCATGGACATTTAGAGTCAGGAGTTTACTCACTTCTGTGGACATTTAGGGTCAGACAGCCAGGGTTTGGCCTTCACTCACACCATACATACACATATAAACATATACACCTATATAAACACAAACATCATGCAGCTGCCCAGGGGGCCTTATAAATCAAGGAGGACAACAACCATCGTTAAGTGTTTATTATACTTTTATTTAGTCAATTGGTCCGAAACTTTTGCTTAATTTATTTCTATACTGCTTGGATGTATATTTGTCTGCTCTGAATCTCCTGCTAACCTTTATTCAATAATTAAATGATAAAATTCTGCCTACCTCCAGCCACCAGTAGCGTGAGCTCACTGCATTGCATTAAATAAAATTCCATAGGAGTTGTATAAATCCCAGAATTTTATCATTAAAAGGGTTTTTTCCACCATGGTAAGTAATAACATATTGCTAGGATAAGCCACAACTTACTGATCGATGTGGGTCACACTTATTGGGTTCCCACATATCCTAAGAACAGAAGGGAACGTGGGCTCTCTGCGCTTTTCTCAGCACAGTATCGCTCCTAGTCATCTAATAGTTGCCATGATCAAATCTCATTTATAAAATAATAATGTTCTCCCCCAAATTCACATCTGTGTTGTAATGATGTACAAGACTTTTCACAGCTAGTAGTTTTCTATATCCTGAGTAGACAAGTCATATATTCACTGAGAGCGCATATGCATAAGTTTCCACTTATTTAATCATTAGAACTTTTCATTGCTATTTCTCTGTATGCTATGGTTTCATGTGAGTCATAAAATGCATTCTCTACAGCTAAATGCTATTTATTGTTCACTGTTTTCAGCCATTTAAGAATAGGGATTTATACACCTATATATCCTGAGCATATAGTCCAAAAGCAAGACATAAATATATCCACAGACAAAGCCAAAATTTCTTAAACAAATCCAAAACACAAATATTCCAAAATTATATTTGTTAAATAATCTTTATGGTCCAAAATATTGGACATAAACAGCCCCCCTACAAATATATACAAAACGATAAAAAGCAGCCTCGGATGGAAAAAAACAGTGTGACCCTATTTAGATGTTTATAGGTAAACGTTATGTTGTATATCAATAATTATCTACCAGGGATGAAGTACCAAGAATCAGACCCCCCTAAAGAAACCACAGCCCTATTCTTAAAATTAAAAAAAAGTGTAAAAAAATAATGGTTAATCGCCTATGGTAGACATGATGGCAGATGATGATATTTCTGCGACACGCGTTTCGCAACCTTCATCAGGAGGCTATTGTGCTAGCCCCGTGCGGGGTTTAAATACTGAACCTAATAAAGCGATATCCAATGGCGCATGACGTGTCACGTACATACCCAGCGTCAGACCACCCGCGTCATTGCCATCGATCTGTGCGTACAAGGCTGCCCACACTCTATATCCACCAATACTCTGCCAACTTCCAGCAAAATGACGCCTGAGGTGACACGCATGCCCACTAATCGCTATTATAGAGTTTTAAGAGGAGAAAAATGGAAAAGTTATACTCCTATTTTACCATTCAGGTGAGCGAAACTTCCATCTGCCATCTTGCAAATCCAAACCTATACAACTATGCATCAATATGGAATGGCTGACTGTAATGTTTGTCAATAAGATTACTGACAGGAGGTTCAGAAAAATACCCCCCCCCCCCCCCCCCCCCCCCCCCCATGAGAACTGCTTTATCTGACATATAAGAGCCTCCAGAATCAGTTACTTACATATTGGGGAATGACATCCGCAGCTCTGTTGCTTCCATAACCTTTGCACTTTAGGCTTAGTTCTTTGGTAGCAGCAGATGCAGCAAGGTTGTCCCGTTCTAATCGTCCCCTTTAAGAGGCGGCAGCTGCAGCCGCTCTCATTGCACGGCGCTGTGGCCCCTCCCCTCTCCTCTTGCTTTTCTTCCCCTTGTTTCCATGACTTCTCGCACAGCTCTCCTCACCACTTGAGGGTGTCCGCGCTCTCCAGCTGGATGCCTGGGCACAGCATGGCGCTCTTGGTGGACAGCATGCTCGCCCTGCCAAGCTGCCTGCGCGCTGCGGCGTTCTGGACTCTGGTCTACACCTACTGCCTGCTCTGTGCCTGCACTGCGCTCATCAAACTTTTCTGCAGCATCCTCATCAGGCCAAGGAGGACCTTCCAGAGGGTCCCCCGGGAGGTCACCCCGGGCTGCCTCAATGACCCCTTCCTAGGCACACACTGCTATGTCCGGATCAAGGTAATCCTTACTCTACACCCACTAATGTCCTGTACCCCTTACTCATCTGCTTCCTTCTAGACCTTGTACATAGGGAAACCCTGGAGGAACTTCAAACTTGTATTCAGCATCGCTCTACTCTTCATTCTACAACTGCTGCAGCACTCTGCACATTGTATCAGCCAATCATCATTCTGCAGAGCTGTCAATAAATAAACAGAAATGTATCAATAAGACATTGACACATCTATCATGTTCTCTGCTGTAGTCACGGAGGGCAAAGGTTCCTAGAAACCGATGTAATAACATATTGAATGCTTTTTCCTATTCTATTCCTTATATATTTACACATAAATCTAAAAAAACAAACAAATACTATATTGATACTTTATGTGTATATCCTATGTAAACAATGTGTGTATAGATAGATAGATTTTTACTCAACATGCAAATATGACTATTGTAGTAAACTCATTAGCATGATTCCACTGATTGTTATAATTAATAGTAATAATATTATAATTTATAATAATATTAATAATGGTAACATTGGCTTCAATAATGACTGTGCCCATAAATCATTCACAAATTTTGAGCTGTGACACATTTGGCATTTACCCCCTTCAGTGCTTGCAGGTCACTCACTATATGAGGAGCTGCCGCCGCACAAGTCAGTAAATCTACAGAATGGTTACTTTGTGTTGTGTAGTCGTCGCTGTCTATAACAAAGGCTCCTGTGTCATCCTGTAGGGATTCTCTACATCTAGCTCTCATAGACTATGTGTATATTTCCATTCTATCCATTGCTGTATAATATAGGATGGTGATCTCTTCTCTATAGAATATCATTTATGTGGATTGAGACTTCATATAATCTACAGTAATACTAGATGACATACCACAGGCAAATTGGGATGGATTAACCCTGTAGTGCTGGACTCAGTCTGCTGAATGTCATAGACTATCAATATTCGTGTTTCCCTGCGTCCCTCATCTTTTGCATTATGTGCTATTTTTCTCTAGCCTCTTAGCACGTAGTCGTTTTGCAGGTCACCTTCTTACACTGTGTGTTCGGTGTCACGTTAGTAGAATAACAATTCACGCTGCCAAGTTGAGTGTAAACATGCAGCTAGCCTTTTCATTGAGGCAATTACGACACCTTGATAGTAATTATCCATTCAATTGGCTTGACAAGTGGAATCTAGCATCCGGGAAATGATTAAGTACTTGACTGATGTTATTACGAGGGTTGATATAGCTTTATATTGTGCCATTTAGTAAATTCATCCCATTTTTCAAGGTTACTGATGAGTTACGAATCAGCCTATTGTTCACATAGAAGTCATTCCGTTAAATAAGCCTGTGTGTTTTCTCCATCTTCGGTAGATCAGTATGAAGATAGAGTTCTCCTGCCAACAGAGATAGAAAGTCACAGCTGGCATTCATATTTTGCCCCAAGTATTGCGCGTACGATGGGCAGTAGACCAAATTATTGGAAGTCATAACATACGCTTTTACGTGGTGTTCTCTAGGAAAGCTCAGTGATTTGTTTCCGTGTATCTTATAGGATGATGGGTGCTGTGTGGTGGAATCCCAGAATTATGATGTGATACATTTTATAAGAATAGTGTTATTTAATAATACCCGTAATTGATACATACATATTGAAGATACAGATGTTAGGGGTGGATTAATGGGGCATGGAATCCCCTTTTCAACAATGATGTCACAAACAAAAGCTCCCTTTAATTGGCAACTATTTAGTGCTCTATAAAACCTGAACTAAACGGCACAAGTAAATTAAATAGTCCCCGAAGTGCCCATAAGGGGGCCAAAAGATGTGAGCACCACTCCCTACTTTTTTTTAGCAGTCAAAGTGGGTTCACTGATGGCAGGGGCATATATTACAAGCTGGACCAGCACTTTGGATGGCTGTTTAGTGAGTGTAGTTGCACCTACCAGTTCATAGTTATTAGGGCATCCGCCCATCCTAGTGACAGTAAACACTTATTACCAGAGTTTTTTGGGACCCTAATGACAAAGAACTTTTCATGAATTTTACGCACGTGCTGGTGAAACAAAAACTTTTTTTCTGTCTTTTTTTAATGGCAGTTATGGCTTTAGTACTTTACTATTTATACACATATAGTATTTGCTTTTTTGGCAATAATTACTTTTACTTCTAATTTTTGTTTTTTTACAATGTTAAATTATTTTTTAAACCACATGAAGAAACCTTATAAGAAGTTATATTTGTGTCCGCCACACTCCACCATTTATTCTAACATACTGTATGACATATCCTAGTTGTGGGAATTGCGACTGGGCTAGCGCTAGAGATGCAATTGTCAAGCAGGTATTGGCGTTTCTTTATAATTTCTTTAGTATTTTTTTATATTATTATTACATTTATTTTTATTTTTTTTATAACATTCAGCGTCATTAAGCCTATTTTGTTAGTTATTTTCTTTCAGGTTTCCATTGTTTTTATAAGTTTAGACTAGCATAGCATTCTGCTTTATTCTACACAGCAAAACAAAACATAAATTTAGACTTGTTTATAGCAACCAATCAGATATTTGCTTTCATTTACCAACTCACTATGGAAAACTTAAATCTGGAGTCTGATAGACTGGAATGGGCTACAATGACACTTTTGGTTAAAACATTTTTATTTATGCAGCGCATAACCAATAAAGCTAGCTTAATAATGAGCCCCCGTATCAATGATCTTTACATCTGTGTTACCAGCACAATATGATCATCTCACATTTTTCCAATCATTAGGATCATTTATCAAACCGGTTTTAAAATTAAGATTGATTGTTACTCATATTTGTGTAACCAAGACATGTATCTAAAGACTCGTGAGATATGGTGCGGTGCGAGTCACATTGAACATACTGGTTGTGGATTTTCAATGCACCATCAAGCAAATACAAAACCATTTGAATGATTACGATTACAGAGGTATTCCCACCTTAATCATATATGACATATCCACATAATTAGGTCATAACTGTATGATAGATGTGGGTCCAAACTCTGGAACCCACACATATCTCCAGAATGGGGGTCACCATATCCCGGGGATTTGCCATAAATATTGAAGGTGGGAATAACCCTTTAATAATAACATTAATAGCAGTACAGTACAGGTAGATATCAGCATTGAACATGTAGCACAGGTAGAAAGCTGTAAAGTATTTGTAGACCAGGTATAGAGCAGTACAGTACAGGAAGAAACCAGTACAGTACATGCAGTCTAGGTAGAGAGCTGTACAGTATATGTAGGAGAGGTAGTTAGCAATACAGTACATGTAGGACAAGTTGAGAGCAGTACAGTACATGTAGTCCAGATAGAGAGCAGTACAGTACAGGTAGGTAGCAGTGCAGCACATGTAGTCCAGATAGAGAGCAGTACATTACAGGTAGGTAGCAGTGCAGCACATGTAGTCCAGATAGAGAGCAGTACAGTACATGTATTTAGGTAAATAGCAGTACAGTACATGCAGTGCAGCACATGTAGTACAGATAGAGATCAGTACAGTACATGTAGTACAGATAGATAGCAGTACAGTACATGTAGTGCAGCACATGTAGTACAGGTAGAGGGCAGTACAGTACATGTAGTACAGATAGATAGCAGTACAGTACATGCAGTGCAGCACATGTAGTACAAGTAGAGGGCAGTACAATACATATAATACAGGTAGAGAACAGTATAGTGCATGTAGCACAGATAGATAGCTGTACAGTACATGTACTAGAATAGCATTCTGCTTTATTCTACACCAAAAAACAAAAATGTACACTTTTTTTATAGTAACCAATCAGATATTTGCTTTCATTTACCAACTCACTATGGAAAAATTTAATCTGGACTCTGATAGACTGGAATGGGCTACAATGACACTTTCGGTTGAAATTTTTGTTTTATTTATGCAGCGCATAACCAATAAAGCTAGCTTAAGAATGAGCCCCCGTATCAATGATCGTTACATCTGTGTTACCAGCACAATATGATCATCTCACATTTTTTCCAAACATTAGGATCATTTATCGAACTTGTTTTAAAATTAAGATTGATCGTTACTTATATTTGTGTAACCACGACATGTATCTAAATACTCGTGAGATATGATGCGGTGCGAGTCACATTGAACATACTGGTTGTGGATTTTCAATGCACCATCAAGCATATACAAAACCACTTGCATGATTAGGTATTCCCACATTAATCATATATGACATATTCACATAATTAGGCCATAACTGTATGATAGATGTGGGTCCAAACTCTGGAACCCACATATATCTCCAGAATGGGGGTCACCATATCCTAGGGATATACCATAAATATCGAAAGTGGGAATAACCCTTTAATAATAACATCTAGGAGCCACTAAGTTACAGTAGTTCCTCAAGGTAAAATATCTATTTCTTCTGGGACAATCGTTGCAACTTGAAAACTTGAGATGATAACTATGAAAAACTAGTAATTGGTACTGAAACCACCAGAATGTAAACCAAAAAAATAAGAATAAAGAAGCTGAAGCAAGTACTTATATAAATGGCAGAAAGAGCTGCTGAAAGCTGGGGAATCACTTTCTTTGTTAAAGACAGGAGCTTTTTCAAGGTTCTGTATAGTAAACACAATGTACAGTAAATATAAGGTGGAGCCACCCTGACCTGATTTCCAAAGGAACAACCTGTTCTGGTGCAGGTAGATAGCAGTATTGAACATGTAGCTCAGGTAGAGAGCAGTACGGCACATGTAGTACAGGTAGATAGCAGTGCAGTACATGTAGTACAGGTAAAGAGTCGGGCAGTACATATAGTATGGGTAGATAGCAGTACCTAACATGTTGTACAGGTAGGGAGCTGTACAGTACAGGTAAAGAGCCTTGCAGTACATGTAGTAAAGGTAGAGAGCAGTGCAGCACATGTAGTACAGGTAGATAGCAGTACAGTAGATATAGTACAGGTAGGTAGCAGTGCAGCACATGTAGTCCAGATAGAGAGCAGTACAGTACATGTATTAAGGTAGATAGCAGTACATGCAGTGCAGCACATGTAGTACAGATAGATAGCAGTACAGTACATGTAGCATAGGTAGAGAGCAATACAGTACATGTAGTACAGATAGATAGCAGTACAGTACATGTAGTACACGAAGAGAGCAGTGCAATACATGTAGATAGCCGTGGAGTACAGGTAGAGAGCAGTACAGTACATGTAGTACAAGTAGGTAGCAGTGCAGTACATGTAGTACAGGTAAAGAGCAGTACAGTATATGTTGTACAGGGATAGAGCAGTACAGGACATGTAGTACAGGTAGATAGCAGTGCAGTACAGTATATGTGTAGTACAGGTAGATAGCAGTACAGTAAATGTAGTACAGGTAGAGAGCAGTGCAGTACAGGTAGATAACAGGACAGTATATGTATTACAGGTAGGTGAGTTGGATGAGAATGTGCAGACTAGGATCACCCCAAGGGCCTAAAGTAACAGAGCAATAGGCAAGTATGCACAAAAAAATAAAGGAAACATACACTCCGAAGTTGTGCAGGTGAGAGAGCAATAACAAATTTCCACCGACTAGAGTCTGCCCAACTCAAATTTTGGTGACCACCACTGGGGATGTTGGTATTTGAGTTGTGTATTTTGCACATGTATGGCAACTAACATCAGATCAGCGTGCCCCAACTAAAGCCTTGATTTATGACTTTTAGTATGGAATATAATGTATATTATTATTTGTGCAGGCACTACGCATGCTTCCCCGGTAGAGCCTTTGTGATCGCTGTTAGTATGCAGGTCACATGTATTCTTCTCCTTCACGTACTTCCTACTTCAAAGCACAGCACTTTTGCCTAGAGGCTTCTTATACTTCCCAGTCTAAGAGAATCACAATTAGGATCTGACCTACATTTTATTATAATAAAATGAATGAATTAATCTAAATATCATCCTCCTATAAATTATATAAGATTATTTCCAACATAGGAGATAAATGAATCAGTTCCGTTTTGGGGCAGGATTATATTTCAAGAGATAACTTGTAGTTTATTGCTATAAGCTGTGCATACATTACACAGGACATGCATAAAATAAAGTAATAGGGAAAATACTCTTTGGGGGAAAGAGCAGTTATATAAAGAAATAAGACATCCATATGCTTTAATAAGCTTCAAGAGTCAATGTCAGGGTTACAAGGGTTACCCTCCTGAACTTCCACCTCTTGATAAAAGCTGTTGTCACATGATGTTGATGTTTTTGAATATAAGGTGCACCTCTAGGTTTTATCTCACAACCTCTTATTTATTTATTGTTTCTCTGTTTAACCTCTTTATAACATTTTGCAAAGACAACGAACATAAAATGGGATAATTAAATGTAATGCCCCATTCCCATCACGTTATTGCCCTACGTTTATCGTATTCATTGGAAAAGCTCCCGACCTACACGTTAAACGTGTTCATAGGACTATTATCCAGACGGAGACCAAAAGAATGTCCTTTTGGCCGCCATTGGGCTGGTATACGTCGGTATACAATTTTTATTTTTTTTAATCTTTAAATTGTTATTTCTATTTTTTTATAAGACGTGATAATATAAAAACAAGATAGTAAAAATTAATAGCATACATCAATACAGAAGGGCAGCAATAAACATATATTGATGAACTCCAAACTTAGGAAATAAAACAGAATAATCCGGGAAGGAAGGAATCAGGAAGGGAAAGGATTAGGAGGGGGAGGAAAAGAGGTCCAGGTAGATATATCTCATACACATCAGTCACTAAAGTGTTGGGTCCAGGGTTCCCAAAAAGCAAGAAAGCATGAATATCTGTTTTGTCTTAGGCATACAATTTTTTGAAGGTTGGAATAGCATAGTAGACTACGCTATTCCATCCTGAGGGATCCCAACAAAAAACGTATAGCACACGGTATACGTTTTTAACGTGGAAGCCTATGGGTGACGGATGCCACTGTATGGCACCCGTCACAGGTTTACGTTAAATGTTTACCTCTGGGAGCTCCCGACATTACTGTCCATATATGGATAGTGAGTAGGAAGGCTAAAATGTGATGTGAATATGGACTAAACCATTTGTTAACAGGTAAACTATTTCATATCAACCAATGTTTTTTTTTTGTATCTAATATTTAGATGGGGCATTTTGTCTCCAGGTCTTTGCTGCCCTATCTGAGTACAGCATAAAGTAGTGACAGTGACCCTGATTCCAGTGCTGGGTCCCTTACTTGGCAATAATCTGTGGTATTCATAAAATCCCTCTTTTACTGTATTTTGGATTCATGAGCTGCCTCCTGCCCACCCGCCGCTGATTGATTGCTTTCGCCACATACTGTGCATAGGGAGGAATGTGCCATTCAGCGGCAGGTGGGTAGGGCTAGTGATGGGTGGGTGGGGCTAGCTGCAGCTCTGGAATACGGGCTGCGGGATATAAAGAGTGATTTTATGAAAGCTACAGATTATTACCATGTAAGTGACCCAGCACTGAAATCTGGATTACTGTAACTATTTTATGATGCCCTCAGATAGGGCAACCTAAACCCGCGGACTGACTCTTTTTTAAATACAATGACCACCTGGAATTCAGCTTCAATGGAATTTGTATAAGGGCAGATTCCGATGACTATATTACAGCTCAATCGATAAACCACATAGTTAATGCCAATGAGGGGATTAGATCCCGCTCCTGCACAGATCTTTAATACGACCGTGTTCATGGAGCCTTAGTCCAATGCTGTTCTATTCTTTTATGAATGTATAATGAAGGCGATAGGTGTAATTCTCCTCCTCATCACTAACACCTGTATAATATAATTTGCAGGATTCCGGATTACGATTCCACTATGTTGCTGCAGGAGAAAGAGGAAAACCCCTTATGTTGCTTCTGCATGGCTTTCCGGAGTTCTGGTAAATATAATACTTCTTAAGTTTTATTCTATCACACAAATACACAACTGGGTAGATTTACTAATGTTGATTTAGATTTAGTGTAAACTTATACCAGGCATTCAGACGATGTGCCCTAATAATTATGACTTGAAGGGGAACTGTCATAGCGGCTACCTCCAGCTGCCACTAGGGGGGGCTAATTGCATACAGATTTATACAGCTCCCATTAAAGAGAAAATGTCCAGCAGTGGATGAAAAATCAAGTACCTCTAATCCCCATTCTTTTCAAAAGAGGCCCATGTACCTCCACAATTTGATTCCAAAGTTTTCCCGTGCTGTATGTAAATCAGCAGGGATCAGTCCACTGGCCGTTCTTCTGAGGAGAATAGTCCAGCTTTATGACCTGCCGAGCTAACCACAAAATGGTGCGTCTACCTTTACGAATTCAGGCTCTGGGCAAGCACAGAATCATACCCCCGTACTGCCCTCAGACTTCAGACAACCCACTAGACAGATGCGACCACTGATACTCCCACCGATCGCTAGAACAGTGTCACCTATTCCCCACAGCAATGAGAGCGCTTGCTGGAAGGAGTTGAATGGAGTGGCGGCTGAGCATGTGCCCTGCTTCCCCTTTGACAGTCTATGGTAGTGACGGAAACTGACATGTACAGTGCTTGACAACTTGTTACAACAGGAATACTTCTTAAAGTTTAACATAGGAATAATACTCTCAGTGGAGAGTAGGGCCTATTTTGAGTTTTGCAATATGGCCCTGTGATTTCTGTGTCCACCACTGGTTGTAAGTTGAAATAATGGGTATCATCTAGTATTAGGGTATATTCACATGCAGCAGCTATAAATTTGCCGCACATGAACATAATCTTATATTACCATATTGTCTAGAACATGTGGTTGGTAGTTAAAGAGGTTTTAATAGATGATGTAATTGCCGTTCAACAGCTTGTGATAGAAGTTAGAGCAAGATTAATGTTCAGCTATTTAGGAGCTATTTATTTATTCTAGGAGAAACTCTTTATATTTAAGGCTGAGTTCACACTGAGTTTTTTGCAGGCAGAAAATCTTCAAAAAAAAACAACAAGATTTTGCTCTGCCTGCACGGCGATTTTCGCAGCGTTTTTCCACAAAGTTTTTCGCCCGCGGCGCTCAATGGAAATACGCTTTCTCTGCCTCCCATTGATGTCAATGGGAGGTCGGAGGCGTAAACACCCGAATATAGGACATGTCCCTTCTTTTTCCCACGAGCCGTTTTTTCCACTCGCGGGAAAAAAACGCCTCCGCCTCCCATTGAAATCAATGGGAGGCATTTTCAGCGTTTTTCGATGCGGTTTCTGCGTAAAAAAAAGTGTAAAAAAACTCAGTGTGAACTCTCCCCTAGACAGTACACTTACTCCATATTAGGCCTTTCTCTCCACTACTTTAAAAAAAAATAAGTTCTGATTTTAGTGTATGGTATAATGCAGGCCAAAAACTTTATAATGTGTTCAAAAGAAATCGTATACTACAGAAGATAGAACAACGTTTCAGCAGTTTTAGGGTTTACACGCAGTGTTTTCAGACGTAATTCAAACGTTTTACGCCTCGAATTACGCCTAAAAAAACGCCCATAATACGCCTATAAACATCTGCCCATTGCTTGCACTGGGTTTTACGATGTTCTGTTCCCACGAGCCTTTATTTTACGCGTTGCTGTCAAAATACGGCGCGTAAAATGATGGCTCGTCTAAAGAAGTGCAGGACACTTCTTGGGACGTTTTTGGAGGTGTTTTTCATTCTCTAGCAGTATTTCCACAGTGGAGTTTCTGCGAAAAAAAACTGCAACACAATTTGGAGCGGTTTTTCTGGAGGAATTCCCTGCAGCTTCCAGGACATATATGCTTTGTACTTTTACGCAGCGTATCTGCCCTGTGTGCCCTTACCCTTAGGCCGGGTTTACACGAGCGCGTGCGTTTTGCGCACGCAAAAACGCGGCGTTTTGCGTGCGCAAAAGGCACTTAACAGCTCCGTGTGTCAGCCCCGTATGCGTGCGCAAAAGGCACTTAACAGCTCCGTGTGTCAGCCCCGTATGATGTCATCATTATGACACTCCGTTTGGATTTTTGTAAACAGAAAAGCAGGTGGTGCTTTTCTGTTTACATTCATAGTTTGACAGCTGTTGCGCGAATCACGCTCATCCCACGAAAGTGCCTCCGTGTGGCATGCGTGATTTTCACGCACCCATTGACATCAAAGGGTGCGTGATGCGCGAACAACGCACAAATATAGGACATGTCGTGAGTTTTACGCAACGGACTCACGTTGCGCAAAAATCACGGACTGTCTGCACTGCCCCATAGACTAACATAGGTACGTACGACACGCGTGAAAATCACGCGCGTTGCACGGACATATTACACGTTCGTCTAAACAAGCCCTTAGGATTATTTTGCTGTCCACTCTGTCCTCTGTGTCTTTCCCTCCTTCCCTTGGTCTCCTGGTGATCTGCAATAATTTTGCCACTTTCGCCTTCCATCTTCAACAGTTATCACTAACTACACCTTACCGATGATGGACTCTGGGTCCCATAACAGCTGCTATGCCCGCTACCCTGGTAATATTGCCAATAGAGGTCACTCATTGCTACTTGTATATTGTTAATTTACTTTTACCCATCACAGCGGATCACAGCTCTACACACAGCTTTTGATATGATTTTCTTTAGGGCAGATACAGACGGACGTTGCGTTTTTGCGCTCGCAAACAACGCGGTGTTTTGCGCGCGCAAAAACCATTTGACAGCTGCGTGTGTCATCCGTGTATGATGCGCGGCTGCGTGATTTTCGCGCAGCCGCCATCATAGAGATGAGGCTAGTCGACGCCCGTCACTGTCCAAGGTGCTGAAAGAGCTAACTCTTTCAGCACCCTCGACAGTGAATGCCGACTACAATATCGAAAAACCTGTTGAAAAAAAAGAAAAAGTTCGTACTTACCGAGAACTTCCCGGCCGTTGCCTTGGTGACGCGTCCTTGGTGACGCGTCCTTGGTGACGCGCCTCTCGACATCGGGCCCCACCTCCCTGGATGACGCGCCAGTCCATGTGACCGCTGCAGCCTGTGCTTGGCCTGTGATTGGCTGGAGCTGTCACTTGGACTGAATTGTCATCCCGGGAGGTTAGACTGGAGGAAGAAGCCGGGAGTTATCGGTAAGTCAGAACTTCGTTTTCTTTTCTACAGGTTCATGTATATTGGGATCGGAAGTCACTGTCCATGGTGCTGAAACAGTTTAACTCTTTCAGCACCATGGACAGTGACTATCTCCTGACGTCGCGTACCGATAATTTTTTTGCCGGGTTCGGCCGAACCCGGGGAAGTTCGGTTCGCTTGTCCGGCTTCGCTCATCGCAAAGACACTCCGTTTGGATGTTCGGAAACAGAAAAGCACGTGGTGCTTTTCTGTTTACATTCATCCTTTTGACAGCTGGTGCGCTGTTTCAGTCGGTTCGCACGGAAGTGCTTCCGTGCAACCTGCGTGGTTTTCACGCACCCATTGACTTCAATGGGTGCGTGATGCGCGAAATACGCAGAGTTATTGAACCTGTCGCGCTTTTTGCGCAGCAGACAAACGCTGCGCAAAAAGCACGGACTGTCTGTACTGCCCCATAGACTTGTATTGGTCCTTGCGTGCCGCGTGAAAACCACGCGGCCCGCACGGACCGAATACACGCTCGTGTGAATCCCCCCTTAAAAGAATTTCACTGATATGTGTGGAGTAACAGCCTGTGATGAGTAAAAAAATAGCTGCGTTTTACCTTCTGTGTCTGATTGTTCTTGACATTGCACCAGTTTTCTGCAATCATGTAAAATGTCTCTACGGAGGTGTGTTTCATCCTGCTTGTTTACATGCATCTCATTGTGCTTAGTCCGCTTCACATTTTTGCGATCCTCTTAATATCAAAGCAAAGAAGCATTTTATTGCCTGCAGTGTGAATCCTGCCGGGCTCAACATTATTTTTACTGGCTCCATATTGATTCCTCAGTTATGAATTGTTTTCAGGAGATCCAACTTAATAAGACGTTCCATTCAGCGCACACAGGCAATATCTCTGGTACAGAAGTCATATCATCTGTTTACTAAAATTTCACAGGTTTTTATTATTTCAGGCATCCATAATGATATAGTATGCTACAAGGTCATATTATTGGCTTGAAAATATTAATATTGAAAATATACAGATTTATTTTATCCTATATTTTCCTAGATTTAATAAATTTTATACTGTTTTGGTATGTGTACCTTTAAACACGTTCAATCACGTCATTGAGACTGGTCAGAAAATTGTATGACTGGGGGCTTGATCGTTTAAAGGTAGTGGCATTCTGCTGAATCCTTAGCCCCAATGGGTTCCAACTTCTTCACCCTCAGGCTGGGTTCACACGACCTATTTTCAGGCGTAAACGAGGCATATTATGCCTCGATTTACGCCTGAAAATACGGCTCCAATACGTCGGCAAACATCTGCCCATTCATTTGAATGAGTTTGCCGACGTACTGTGCCGTCGACCTGTAATTAAGGGTATGTGCACACGCTAGCTTCCTTTTACGTCTGAAAAGACAGACTGTTTTCAGGAGAAAACAGCTGCGTCGTTTCAGACGTAAAAGCTCCTCCTCGCATTATGCGAGGCGTCTTTGATGCTCGTAATCTTGAGCTGCTCTTCATTGAATGCAATGAAGAACGGCTCAAATTACGTTGCAAAGAAGTGTCCTGCACTTCTTTGCCGAGGCAGTCAATTTACGCGTCGTCGTTTGACAGCTGTCAAACGACGACGCGTAAATGACAGGTCGCCGGCACAGTACGTCGGCAAACCCATTCAAATGAATGGGCAGATGTTTGCCGACGTATTGTAGCCATATATTCAGACATAAAACGAGGCATAATACGCCTCGTTTACGTCTGAAAATAGGTCGTGTGAACCCAGCCTTATGTGTCGTCGTTTGACAGCTGTCAAACGATGACGCGTAAAATGACTGCCTCGTCAAAGAAGTGCAGGACACTTCTTTGGACGTTTTTGGAGCCGTTTTCTCATAGACTCCAATGAAAACAGCTCCAAAAACGGACGTAAAAAACGCTGCGAAAAACGCGAGTTGCTCAAAAAACGTCTGAAAATCAGGTGCTGTTTTCGCTTGAAAACAGCTCTGTATTTTCAGACGTTTTTGGTCACTACGTGTGCACATACCCCGAGACTTCCATAGAGGACGCTAAAACGGCATTACCTATTTATTTTAATGATAACACTGACTTAAAGGGGTTGTCCAGGAATAGAAAAACATGGCTGCTCCTTTCCAAAAACAGCACCATACCTGTCCATAGGTTGTGTGTGGTATTGCAGCTCAGCCCCATTCACTTCAATAGAACTGAGCTGCAATACCAGACACAACCCATGGATGGGTGTGGCGCTGTTTTTGGAAGAAAGCAGCCATGTTTTTCCAATCCTTCACATCCCCTATAATGCCAAGGAGCATTAAGCGCTACAGCCCCTTGGTTCTGGTAACTGGTTAGGACTTCAGTTCACTGACCCCCACCAATGGCATCTTCTGGCTTGTTTCAACACGCAAGAAGATTTTTAATGGTGCACATACCCTTTATATAATACCTCCTTTACTAATAGAAAAGTCACCTGTAAATGGAAGTCCTTTTATTCAGCCATTACTTAGATATATTAGTTCCCAGAAAATCTGGGTGGCAACTGATATTGCCAACATTCCAGAACCAGACTTTTGGAATAAAGTTACGTGGCGACATGGAAGAAGAGAATGTATGACTGTAGAAATAAGCACATTTCCACTGACGTGCGGTGCAGCAAGGTAATGGCTGATCTTTATTTCAGGGAAAGTATTTTAAATGTATTATGTCCTGGGATCTCTTAAATAGCAATAATGTTATTAACGGAAATTCTTGTGTTCAGATGCCTATAATAGTTTGGCCAACATCAGCCACGACACCTCCATTAGTATAGAAGCTCAGCTTGGCTTGTTATTTCAATAAAGCTAGGAGATAAACGGCTACCAAATCCTATCACTGAGAAAATTGATAGGATGGGACAGGTCAAACTTGTCTAATCCTTGTTTCCACCAACAGCAAAAAGGTGTCCGTCAGCTCTTATGTTCCTGCTAAAATGTACATGATCCACCATGAAAAATCATATGTCTATGGGCAGCTTCAGCATAAAAAAACATAATAACACGAGGCAGGTGCTGAAATTATCCATAAAATCCTAAATTTCAAAATTCTAGTAATACCACATAAAAAATAAAAAAAAAGACAAGTGAGCCGGCCAGTCAAAAGAGATATGTGCTGTTTCCTGTTGCCCCCATTTAGGAGCCCTTTGGTGGGTGCTCTTTAAGGTGTTCTTCCAACGAGATTAATAGTATATATATATATATATATATATATATATATATATATACTGATGTGGGTCCTTGTAATCACAGAAAATGCTGAAAAAGTTTGCTACTGACATCTAAGGCTAACTCTAAGTCTTTACTATATCTATAAAGGACCATGTTTTATATTACAAGGCAGTTCTTGAATCTCCTCCAAGCAGTTGTTTTCTGCATTATTCTTTAGCTCTGCAGATTCTTTTATACTGGGATTACTATGGTCAAATACAAAGTGTTTTATCAATGTCGCATCCTTTTCAGCAAGTGTCTTTAGTTTTGCAGCACCAAATTCCCCTCTGATTTTAAGAGCCACTGATTCTACCCTGCACTGGTGTCATAGAGATGTAGTTGGCATCCTCTTTTATGACTAAATTGGCATTCCCAAGACAGGAAATAGTTGCTAGTAAACAAGTATGTGCAAGCTTCATCTCCGCAGCAATAGTGATTCAGAAGAAGTTGGTCTAGTCGTGTTGTCGGGTTTCTTCCCTATGAAGTTGAATGACCTATTAATAGTAAAATGTTCATGTAAATAGATGTCTACGTGTGACACACAGATCTGCTATGTAGAATACTGTAGATGGTGGTATAAGATGGCATACATTTGGGTTATTTCTCTTTACAGTACTTTCTTCTTTTCTATTTTAGGTATTCTTGGCGTCACCAGTTGCGCGAATTTAAGCGTGAATATCGAGTGGTGGCTCTTGATTTACGAGGATACGGCGAAACAGATGCACCTTCCAGTAAAGATAATTACAAATTAGACTATATAATTGTAGATGTAAAAGACATTTTGGACTCTTTAGGTAAGAAAAATACAGGATGATTATCATTGTTTGCACAAATGACCTGATTATACCATTTCTGTTGGCTGATCCTTTCCCACACGGTGCCCTGAACTGCCAAGAGTAGGTGCACATCACCAGCATTGAACTATAGTGGGTGAAGTAGGGCAACCATACCGGGGTTTTTTAATTACAATCCATGGATCTGATGCTCTCTTTTAGGCCTTATTTTCACGAGCGTTGCGCACCTCGGACGTGAAAAACGACAGTGCTCGGTGCTGCGGGGCGCGATGTCTCGCATCCCCCATAGATGAGAGTCTATGGAGGGATGCGTGATGCGTGAAAAGATAGGACATGTCCTATTTTCCCACGGACCCTTCACACGGTCCGTTGAAACAACGGCTGTGTGAACGGTCACATTGAATTACATAGGTCCGTGGGACATTTAACACGCTCGTGTGAATTAGGCCTTATTTATACAGTGCATACAGATGTAGCAGCATTGAGTTTGTCATTCTACCATAGCTGTACAGCTCATGGTAATATCTCAATGTGTTAAACATGTGAATTATGATAAATCCAGCTCTGCTACATCTGTACGGAACTATTGTACAGTATTTCTGTAAAACTCCACAAAAGTGGAACTACCAAATTTTTATGTTAAAGAGGTAAAATATATTCCTAGACATGCATGTAGAAAATGAATCTAGTTTCATAAAGTCAGTGACATTTCGCAGGGAATGATTTCTTGGAAGCGCGTTCAGCAATAAACTGAATTTTAACAGCTGGCAAACTCTGTTCCCTATAATATCCTGAATAGAAGTCACTCTTGTGAATAGAAGTCATGATGGTTGATGTTCACATCATAACTGACCTGGAACATTCCCCAGAGATTGCTCTCCGAGGTTACATATTATAATGGATGGCACTCTTAGCGGAATAAGAAAGTAAATGGCATAAATGACCTATCCTCTCTAAAATTGCTCCAGTGATTGGAACCATTCTGCCAGGTTTTCAGATGTCTTCTCACTAGAAAGACACAGTCTACGTTTTTTTTTCCATGCATTGTAGTAAGATGTTGTTGCAAACTTGTGAGCTTCAATAAATTAAAGATATAACTTTTTTTTTCATTGCTTATATAGCGCCAACATATTCCACAGGGCTATACAAAGATTGTCACCATTCACATCACTCGCTTCTCCCCATGGGGTTCACAATTCATAACTACCTATCAGTATGATTTTGGGGTGTGGAAGGAAACCCAAAGTACCCACACAAACATGGGGAGAACATACAAACTTAAAGGCTATGTACACCTTAGAATTAATTTTTTTAATTTTTTACTAAATCAATGTGTTTTGTGTTTTTAAATTACCTTCCTAATTGACTTTTATTAAAAAACTAATTATATTTTTACTATGTAGCTTCTACGTATCTTGTATACATAGAAGCTGTATCCTTCTCTCTCAGCTGATTCCATCAGTTCAGCTGAACTGACGACTCGGCTGAGAGCAGGACCTGGGTGTCTCTGACACACAGGACTTAGCTAATATAATTTACATCTAAGCCTTGAATGTTTGATTTATGCATGTCCCAGCTCTGGGACCTGCACCTATATCGAGAACGGGGGTTACCTGACTCCATCTTCGCCTGGTGAGGCGGCCGCTGGCCGCAGATTCCAGGTGGGGCTAGCGGAGAGGAGGCCATGGGAGATATGGAAACAGCCGAGCAATGCTTGCTAGGCTGGAGTAGACTGAAGAGAGCCGTGCGCATGCGCAGCCACTGTCCACTAGTCCCCGCCCACAATATGCATCCTCACCGGGCAAAATAGGGGTTGGGTGACCCCCGTTCATGATATAGGGGCATGTCTTAGAGCTGGGACCCGTTTCTATCAGACATTTATGGCATATACTGTGGATATGAAATCAATGGGAGGCATTTTCGGGCCGTTTTTGACAAGTTTTGCGGCGCGGTTTCCGTGTCAAAAAACTAGTAAAAAAAATCTGTGTGAACCCAGCCTAAGGGTATGTTCACACACTTAACAAAAAACATCTTAAAATACGGAGCTGTTTTCAAGTGAAAACAGCTACTGATTTTCAGACGTTTTTGCAGCAACTCGCGTTTTCCGCTGCGTATTTTACAGCCGTTTTTGGAGCTGTTTTTCAATGGAGTCAATGAAAAACGCCTCCAAAAACGTCACAAGAAATGACATGCATTTCTTTTGACGCTGCGTCATTTTACGCACCGTAAAATTACGCCTCGTGGGAACAGAACACCGTAAATCCCATTGCAAGCAATGGGCAGATGTTTGGAGGCGTAATGGTGCTGTTTTTTCAGGCGTAATTTGAGGCGTAAACGGACCGAATTATGTCTGAAACCACTTCGTGTCAACATATCCTTTATACTCATAATAACCTGAAACTGGAGGTTTGCAACATCTGCAAGTAATTAATTTCAGTAATCACAAGGTTTGATGATGAAAATATTACTTATTCTTTATCTATTTTTTTATAGGTTACACCAAATGTGTCCTTATTGGCCATGACTGGGGTGGGATGATTGCTTGGTTAATTGCCATATGCTATCCAGAGATGGTCACCAAACTTATCGTTTTGAGTTTTCCCCATCCAACCGTTTTTACAGGTGAGTTGGACCAAATACAGTAGAATGTGTGTAATGTATAAGCTATCGCTGTCTTACATTATTCTCTAGTAGAAAAATCCCCTTCCGTATCACTCATAACTTTAGTAAGCAGCTGAAGCATTTTCAACAGTATTTATTATGATACACCCAATAAACTAAAAAAATTGTAACAATTTGTTTTACAGAATTCAATCATTTATCCTCTAGTCATTTGTATAGGTTAATGACGGGGTATGCTTAGTATCGTGATCCAAGATGCCAAGTTGATATAGCTTGGCGGAAGGGACATAGACATTCTAAGCTCCCTCTAGTGGTGGCTGCAGGCAGCAAGAACTATATCATTTAACCCTATATCTATGCACGGGATTTGGATTTCTGTATCAGAAAAATTGAAGCTCTGACTTCTATAAGGATGTATTAAAAAAATATATTCGTACATAAATATGGTATTTAAGGACGGACATTCACTTTAAATACTCATCATACTAATATCTCGTACCGCCTTATTCCAGAAATGTTCTATAGGGTCGAGGGGCTACTAATCTATATGACAGTCATTATCATTCCCACCAACTCTTTTAGAGACGATGCAGGCTTTGTGTCCTAGTGCATTGCTCTACCAGAATCACGCAGCCTTATGGAGGAAACACATTGATCGTGAAAGGACTTGCATGGTTAGAAGAGGATATAACATATACCAAGAGCACATCTCCTACAACATTACACCTGCCTGCACAGCTGACACTATGCTGGGCTCATGGATTTATATTACTTTTAAAATGATGCAATAGGTACTTGGATTTTATGGTCTGCCAATATTTTACTTAAGCAAGCAACATAAGAGAGACACAATAGATGAGTAGATGAGTTTTCAATAGACTTGCTTCCCCCTTGATGTCAAAGCGCATATAGTTGTGATCTCAGGATGTCTTTTCTTCTGGATCTATGTAGCAGGAACTGCTGCTGTTCTTGTGTTGAGGGAAATAAATAGATAAATAAGGAATGCATCTTCCGAGTCTCTGGGAACATGTCTGAGAATAAATTATATTTTCCTTAGGCAGTAGTAAGTGTCTGAGACTTTCATGGCTTACAATGTATTATTTATCAGCCTGTCAGTAACACCGCATGACCCACATCACTTGAAATGTAATGTGCATCACTGTGAGATTATTTCAAACAAACACGACATACTGGAGGCTCTGCATGCCCGAACGTAAGAAAGGCAACAGCTTTCCATCTTGCCCGTGTTATACTTATACAATAGATGACAAGATATGCCATCTCGCCCCACAGCTACTAAGACAGTGGACCTAATACTCAAATTGCACTTGAGCCTCTTGTTGTGCCTAAGCCTCAAATCTCCTCAGTCAAGGAGATCTGTACATGCATGAAGAGTTAATCAAATATAAAGAACAGTAGGGTATATACTGTATATCAATGTTATCCACTCCATAAATGTACAAAATAATGCTTATAATACGTGCGTACCCTGAGGCTGTCATCTGCGGCCCGCTGGGCACCGAAGCTCCCTCGGAAGAGGAAAGAGCAGGCCGAAGGAGGAATGCGCCAGCGAATGACGAAGCCCCTGCTGTCTCTGTCCATATATAGACAGTGATGTCAGGGGATTCCGCAGAGCTGGAGTCCCAGAGCAGAGCTTATATACTAGCGCTCTGCTCCAGGACTCCTGCTCTGAGGAAGCCCCTGACATCACTGTCCATATATGGACAGTGATGTCAGGAGCAGAGATGGAGTCCCAGGCAGAGTGCTAGTAGAGGCACAGCTCCGGGACTCCGGCTCTGGGGTTATCCATGACATCACTATCCATATATGGACAGTAATGTCAGGAGCAGAGCTGGAGTCCTAGGCAGAGCGCTAGTAGCGCTTTGACCGGGACTCCGGCTCTGGGGTAGCCCCTGAGATCGCTGTTCATATATGGACAGTGATATCAGGAGCATTGCTGGAGTCCCAGGAAGAGCGCTATTTATTTGCGCTGTGAGACTTCGGCTCTGGGATTGCCCCTGACATCAGTGATATATGGACAGTGATATCAGGGGCTTCCCCAGAGTTTCGGAGCAGAGCCTATACTAGTGCTCTTCTCTGGTACTCTGGCTCTGGGGTTGCCCCTGACATCACATTCCGATCCAGGAAGATCCCCTGATGTCACTGTCTATGGACAGGGACATGAGGGGCTCCTCCAGCAGAGGAATCCCCGGCCTAAGTGTCGCCAACGCTCTAGCTGGGGATTCCTCTACTAGAGGGAGTCCCAATAGAGTTATCTACCGTGTGTGCCACTATCTATAGGGTGTGTGTGTGTGTCATTATTTACAGAGGGCACTGTGGCATTATCTGGGGGTTGGCATTATCTACAGAGGGCACTGTAGCATTATCTACGGGTGTGGCATTATCTACAGAGGGCACTGTGGCATTATCTACAGAGGGCACTGTGGCATTATCTAGGGGTGTGTGGCATTATCTGCAGAGGGCACTGTGGCATTATCTATGGGTGGGTGTGTGGCAGTATCTACAGCGGGCACTGTGGCATTATTTACAGAGAGCACTGTGGCATTATTTACAGAGAGCACTGGTCATTATTTACAGAAGGCACTGTGGCATTATCTACAGAGGGCATTGGCATTATCTAGGGGTGTGTGGCATTATCTGCAGAGGGCACCGTGGCATTATCTACGGGGTCATTGTGGCATTATCTACAGAGGGCACTCTGGCACTATTTAAAAAGGTGCTGCCCAATCTTCATATTTTTGTGTCTGCCAAAAGCTGCCAACTGAGCAGCCAGACTGCATTTAGTGACACTTAAACTGGAAAACTGTATTGTTAAAATAAGCACGTGGAGTAAACTCGCAAATTTCCTGTAAGTTTAAACCTAGCGGTATTATTATAGTAATGTAGTATTGTTATAGTAATGTAATATTGTTATAGTAATGAAGTATTGTTATAGTAATGAAGTATTGTTATAGTAATGTAGTATTATAGTAATGTAGTATTATTATAGTAATTTAGTATTGTTACAGTAATGTAGTATTATGCTGGATTCACACGAGCATGTTCGGTCCGTAAAGGACGGAACGTATTTCGGCCGCAAGTCCCGGACGAACACACTGCAGGGAGCCGGGCTCCTAGCATCATAGTTATGTACGACGCTAGGAGTCCCTGCCTCTCCGTGGAACTACTGTCCCAAACTGAAAACATGATTACAGTATGGGACTCCCTGCACTGTGTTCGGTCCGAGACTTGCGGCCGAAATACGTTCCGTCCTTTACGGACCGAACATGCTCGTGTGAATTCAGCCTTATTATAGTAATGTAGTATTAGGCATCATTTAAACGAGTGTTATATACGTGCGTGCGACGCGCGTGCTTTTCACGCGTGTCGTACGCATCTATATTAGGCTATGGGGCAGTGCAGACAGTGCGTGAGTTTTGCGCAGCGCGAGTGCGTTGTGTAAAACTCACGACATGTCCTTTCTTTGTGCGCTGTTCGCGCATCACGCACCCATTGAAGTCAATGGGTGCGTGAAAACCACGCAGGTCGCACGGAAGCACTTCCTTGCGAACTGTGTGGTTCGCGCAACAGCTGTCAAACTCTGAATGTAAACAGAAAAGCACCACGTGCTTTTCTGTTTACAAACATTCAAACGGAGTGTCATAAATGATGGCGGCTGCGCGAAAATCACGCAGCCGCGCATCATACACTGATGACACATGGAGCTGTTAAGTGCCTTTTGCGCACGCAAAACGCCGCGTTTTTTGCGTGCGCAAAACGCTCACGCTCGAGTAAATCAGGCCTAATAGTAATTTAGTATTGTGATAGTAATATAGTATTATAGTAATGTAGTATTATTAGGATATGTGCACACGACCTCTTTTCAGACGTAATGGAGACGTTTTACGCCTCGAATTACGCCTGAAAATCCGGCTCCAATACGTCGGCAAACATCTGTCCATTGCTTGCAATGGGTCTTACGATGTTCTGTGCAGACGAGCTGTCATTTTACGCGTTGCTGTCAAAAGACGGCGCGTAAAATTACGCCCACGGCAAAGAAGTGCAGGACACTACTTGGGATGTAATTGGAGCCGTTTTTCATTGACTCCAATGAAAACCAGCTCCAATTACGTCCGTAAAAGATGCAGCGAAACACGCTTGCACTTGTAAAAACGTCTGTAATTTCAGACGTATTTGGCGTTGTCGTGTGCACATACCCTTATAGTAATTTAGTATTGTTATAGTAATGTAGTATTATAGTAATGTAGTATTATTATGGTAATGTAGTATTGTTATAGTAATGTAGTATTGTTATAGTAATGTATTGTTATAGTAATGTAGTATTATAGTAATGTAGTATTATTATAGTAATGTAGTATTGTTATAGTAATGTAGTATTGTTATAGTAATGTAGTATTGTTATAGTAATGTAGTATTATTATAGTAATGTAGTATTGTTATAGTAATGTAGTATTATAGTAATTTAGTATTGTTATAGTAATGTAGTATTATTATAGTAATGTAGTATTGTTATAGTAATGTAGTATTATAATAGTAATGTAGTATTGTTATAGTAATGTAGTATTATAGTAATGTAGTATTATTATAGTAATGTAGTATTATAGTAATGTAGTATTATAATAGTAATGTAGTAGTGTTATAGTAATTTAGTATTGTTATAGTAATGTAGTATTATAGTAATGTAGTATTGTTATAGTAATTTAGTATTGTTATAGTAATGTAGTATTATAGTAATGTAGTATTATAATAGTAATGTAGTATTGTTATAGAAATATTGTATTATAGTAATGTAGTATTATTATAGTAATGTAGTATTGTTATAGTAATTCAAATAACTAATTGATTAACAATAATTTTGTATTGTATCAAATTTGAAAGTAATGCGGCCCGTCAACTTCAAATTTTTTCTATGTGCGCCCCCTTTACCCGGCCGAGTTTGAGACCCCTGTCATAGAGACATATCAAAGGTTTGGATCAGTGGGGTCCGGGTGCTGAATCCCCCAACGTTGCTGAAACGAAGGTGCAAAAGTGCTCAGCTAAGCGTCCTGCACCTTCGACTGTGATTGGCGCTCACTGTCATGCTGAAGACGGCTTACAACAATGTTTTATGTAAGCCTGACGATGAGCGCTGATCAGAGTTTCGTTTCAGCAACGGTGTGGGGTGTCAGAACCCAACCGATCCAAAATGTTGATATGTCTCTTTTTTTGTTTTCTTCATTCTCGCTTTGTGCTGGTTCCTCACGCTATAATGGAGGGGCCAGTTGGATGGAGGAGGGCATGCTGACTTGTGCTTCTTTTCCCTCAATGGTTAATATGTCAGATATTTAAGTCCGTCATATTACAAGATTCTACTCAACTGTGCTCCTATTGTATCCTTTGTTATAAGTGATAATGCTTATTTTTTATTATGGTTTGGAATTTACAATGTCTCAATTGTTAATAAAAAATTATTAAAACATAAAAGAAAAAGTCAGCACTACTCGTCAGTGGTGAATCGTGCTGAGCTGCAATACCAGAAACAGCCTATAGACAAGTGATACTGTTCTGATCTCAGACAACCCATGGAAAATAGCGGGGCCCCTGTGGATTAGAACTGTACACTAATTAGTAAGCACAAAGATGATGACCAGAAACATAGCTAAAATATCTTCTTTTATATCTGGTATTTAGATTTGGATTTCATTTTGAGTTGCATCTAAAAAAACGCATCCGTGTCTGACAGTTGTCAGTCTACGTGAATTGTATCCTCTTCCATAGGGAGTACGTTCATCCCAATGCACCAATACAGCACTCTATCACAATGCAGCCTCCAACTACTGCTCACTGCACACCTCTTCTAGATTAGATGTATATATAATACACTTATATAACTTAAAGCTACTTTGCATTGGTCTGCATGTACTTTTCTTGATGAGATATTAAAATATATAGATTAACAAAAATTTTGGAGGAAAGTTTTAGATTATGTTCAGCTACTATGGAACAGAGAGATACCAACAGACCCTATGTTGTTGCTCTTTCACTATAAGGCTGTAGCTAGTGCAGAAGTAACAGAGATTCAGATGCATATTCCCCCACTGATGCATATAATATTTCTTGTAGCCAAAAGATGCCTGCTAAAAGGATGGATTGAAAGCAATATCCCCTCAATACACCATGTAACTCAGCAAATGAGAGTCTGTATGTATTCAGATAAAGTAGAAACGACAAAACATAAGAAACAAAGAACCTCAGGTTTTTTCAAACGATGGAGGCCATTTATAGAACAGTTGCCTGCAAGAGAGATAGGGGAACTGATGGAGAACTTCAGATATACTTCTTGGTATCTTACAGAAGATATTAAAGGTACTCTGGGAAGCTTGAAAGTGCATTGATGGAAGGGAATGAATAGAGGAAAGGAGAGGATGAAAGACCGGGGGAAGATAGTGGACAAGGAAGGGGCTTAAGTGAGGGCCAAGACAGTAGGGCGTTGAGTTCAAAGAGACAGGGATATAATAAAGGATAAGCTTACTAAGGGACAAGGTCTTTGATGTGCTCAAGAAAGGGAGACAGAATATAATAAAATGATGTTAACCCAAGGAACGACAAGACCTCAAATATTGCACTGTGTACGCTCCTGCGTGAGTTAAAGAAGACATCTGTCTGAATGTAAATAAAATGTTGTGTTGGAAGTGTATTATGATTGTATGAAAACCAATAAAAATGTTTTTCAAAAAAAAAATATATAGATTAAAATAATGATACAATAATATTCAGGGGGGGCGTGGCCAGCAGTCGATGGCGCCGGTCGCATAAACTGAGAGCTCCGCGCCCTGCCACGCAGATCCAGCAGCCTACAGCGGGGAAAGGTGCCTCATATGGGGAAAAAAAGACCCCAAGGGTCTAGACTCACCCCTGCAGCACAGCACCAGGTCGCCGCCGTTCCACCAACGATCGACGGCTACTTTCTTCGGCGGCAAGCCACGCCGCTCCCTCAGCCGCAGCCATCTTGGACAGCCTCGTGTCAGAAGGAAGGGGAGATGTCCGAGCAGGGAGAGGAGACAGTGCCCCACGTACAGGGTAAGCTGAATAGCCGGATGGCTAAAGTTCACCCTCCCAGCTCCCCTAAGCTGTCCTCCACCTCGTCCTGTGAACAGCAGGGAAGGGGGTCCCCTATCCCAGGAGCAGTGGAGGCCAGGCCACGAGGAGCATCAGCTCAGTTAGAGGCCCCAGTACACCTGCTTGAACCACCAATGTCACAGCCCTCAGCACAAATGGCCCTACAGATTTGGCCTGCACCTAAACCTCAACGGCCCACGATCCAGCAGCCGGGGAGGAGAGACGATCTGGGGGATACACCATCTTTGACCCCCTATGCCCAGGCCCCTGTATATGCCTCAGATTCTGACCTGGAGGATTCAGCCTCACTTCCTTCAGATGTGCCCCCTATGTGGAGGGAATGTTTCTCACAGTTGCCCACTAAAGAGGACTTTAAGAGTATGATACAAGAAGTGAAGGCAGCTTTTCGTTCAGAATTGGCGGGGGTGTCGCAGCATATACAGCAGATTGCTACGAGGGTGGAGGCTCTAGAAGATGACCACGATGCCACTAGGCGCCATGTCTCTGTGATACAGTCTTCAGTGTCCTCCCAGCTGGCGTCCATTAGAGATATGCAACTGCATCTAGAGGATTTGGATAACAGAGGTCGCCGTCATAATATAAGGATAAGGGGCATACCGGAGCCCTCGGGGTCTGAAGATCTTCCCATCGTGTTAGAGACTATCTTTAACGACCTTTTGGGTGCACCCCCGTCTAATCGGATACCGCTTGACAGAGCGCATAGAGCACTAAAACCAAAATCCATTACATCTCAGCCCAGAGATATCATCTGCTGTGTCCAGGATTTCCGCACTAAGGAGGACATTATGCTTAAAGCCCGTCAGCGTAAAGACCTGGAGTATGCCGGTGTGCCGATTCAGTTATTCCCGGATCTCTCCTGGATTACGTTACAGAAAAGACGTCTGCTTCGTCCGCTTCTCGCAGCCCTACGGGACCACAATATTATTTATCGATGGGGGTTTCCGTTCTCCCTTACAGCCCGAAGAGATGGTGTTTCTGCAACCCTGAGGTACCCAGGGGATTTGCCTCATTTCTGTGACTCCCTTGGTATACCAACGCCCAAGATGCAGAATTGGGAGACTCCTTTGCCGCCTTCGTCTCCACCTCCAGTCTGGCAGTCGGTCCGAAATAAGCGGAGGACCTCTCCAAGACGACAGTCTAACCGAAGTCCACCAAGACCTGATTTGAATTGATGGACGCTGCGCAGATACACGGCACCTCCGTAATATATGTGAAGGAGCCTGGTCACCCATACCAGCTGCTCCCTTCGCCAGTTGCACTATCCTAGGCTAAAAATGCATTTAGGATTATATTTCTGATTTTATGTTGCTTCTCTTTAATTCGTTAACGTAAATTGTGGCAGGGCGCGATTGCCCGGGATACACTTGGCTCTTTCACCCCCTTTTTGTTTTTTCTCGGCCTGTACGTATTTATACGTACTTTTGTACTAGGTTCCTCGACTGTTGAGACCCGACCTCCTTTTTTGATAGGGGTAATTTGTTTTGCAGTTCTCCCTCTGTTTTTAGAGAGAGTTGCAAAGGGTAATATTGTATTACCAGTTTTCTTTTGCTTTAATATCACCCGCCCCAGGGTATAGTATTCTCCCTGGTAGTATTTTCTGAGTGTGTTTGAAATTCATTGATCTCATGCATTTCTCTTTGTTCTCACTGCAGATATGTGTATTGTCTCCCTGGTACGTCTTTACCCCAGTGTCTTTCCCTCCCCTCCTACTTTCATCCGAAATAACACTTGAGACGACAGTGAATCCTCCAAGAACCTCCAAGGTAGAAGGACGCCGTAGAACACTGCTTGCTTTGAAACCGACATGGGACTGGCCCCGACATAACTGTGAGCTGTATACATCCGCACTTTCCACATCATTCTTTGCTCTTTCATACATCTTTGACCATGGTTAAATTTGTCACACTTAATGTCAAGGGTCTCAACTCCAATGTGAAGAGACGCTTGCTTCTCAGGGAGTTGAAATCGCTTGGAGCGGAAGTTGCTTTTCTGCAGGAAACACACTTAGATTCATCCGGAACTTTCCAATTTGCCCGAGGGGCGTATCCTGCTGTGTACTCTGCCTCGTCAGGTCGCAAAAGGGAGGGGGTGGCCATTTTGATAGCAGCTTCCTGCCCCATACAAGTTCACACCTCACATCTAGATCCGAAAGGCAGATATGTTATAATAGAGGGGACTTTGCTTGGACAGCCCATTGTTTTATGTAACGTTTACTCTCCTAATACCGCACAGATTCCATTCCTACGTAGACTCCTTTCTAAACTCCAGAAGCTTCCTAGGGGGGCATGGCTGGTGGGAGGAGATTTTAATGTCCCGTTCTCCACGTCCATGGATAGGGTCTCTCTTACACACGCTACTCCGACGCCCACCCTTACAGGACTTTCTACACGTTTTAGGCAACTAATTAGAGAGCACCAGCTCTATGATTTGTGGCGAGTGGATCACCCAGGTGATAGGTCCTATACCTTCTTCTCCCATACGCACAGCACTCATACACGCTTAGATTACTTTTTTGGTAATGTCCCTGCCCTCCGTGCGCTCCAGGGGGCGAATATAGACCCCATCTCTTGGTCAGATCACGCACCAGTTTCTGTGTCCCTACAGATAGGGAAACCAAATACGAGAGTATGTCATTGGCGCTTAAACGAAACTTTGATTAAGTCCCCTGCTCTTAGGGACAGCCTGGCGGGACATATGCGGGAATTTTATGCACTTAATGAGGGATCGGTTCCTTCAGTATCCACTCTTTGGGAGGCGCATAAGGCGGTGATGAGAGGGCAATGCATAGTAATGGGATCTAGATTGAAAAGAGACTCTCGGGCCAAGCAGGTGGCTCTCCATCGGACAATTACTAAGTTGGAGAGAGAAATGGGGATTAAACCGGCGGTCCCGACACTACGGAAATTGATAGAGGCTAGAGCACAACTCAAGGACTTAGCTATGAAGGGGGTAGAAAAGTCATTACTATACACAAAAAGGAAATATTACGACAAAGGTAATAAGGCGCACTCGCTTCTGGCCAGACTATTGCGGGATCAGGCGACTGTTCGTACTCCACAGGCGGTTCGGGATAAGGCGGGCATACTCCAGCATCACCCAGACACGATAGCCACACTTTTTCATGACTATTATAAATCCTTATACCACCTGCCAAATACCTTACCACCTGATCCGGCTCGTCGGAGGGAAACGCTGCAAGCATATCTCTCTTCCTGTGCTCTCCCTAAACTGAAAGATGAGGAGCTTTCATCCCTGAATGCCCCGATCTCTGCGGAGGAATTGTTTGATATATTGAAGGACCTCCCTAGTGGTAAGGCCCCTGGACCAGATGGCTTTACATATGGGTATTATAAGACCTTTGCAGAGATCTTGGTTCCACGGATGGCTTCCTTATTTAATGAATTCCTACAGGGTTCTCCCATCCCTCAAACATTCCTGCATTCTCATATCACGCTGATCCCTAAACCGGGTAAAGACCACGCAGAGTGCTCCAATTACAGACCCATAGCCCTTCTGAATTCGGATCTAAAAATTTTCACCCGTCTTCTAGCTAATAGACTCAATGTTTGGCTCCCTTCTTTGATTCACAAAGACCAAGTGGGCTTTGTGCCTCTTAGGCAAGGAGGAGACAACACACGAAGGGCCCTTGACCTCATTGATGCCCTCCAAAAGCAAAAGGAATCGGCGATCCTTCTTAGTCTAGATGCAGAGAAGGCGTTTGACCGCTTGGGATGGCCATTTATGTTCGAAACTCTAAATTCATTTGGGATTTCGGGCCCTTATTTGACAGCACTGCGTGGTCTCTACTCCAAACCGACAGCGGCAATTAAACTCCCACACTCCACCTCCCCTCCGTTTCAAATCTGGAATGGTACACGTCAGGGGTGTCCCCTATCCCCACTTTTATTTGTGCTATGCATAGAACCTTTAGCAGCTCAAATACGGAAATCCAGGGATATAGCGGGGGTCCAGATACAAGATAAAGAGTTTAAGGTTTCCCTGTTTGCAGATGACGTCCTCTTGACTATCACTAAACCTCATACCTCCCTCCCTAACCTTACTACAGTTCACCGTAGGTATGGGAGGCTGTCAGGATATAAAACTAATACATCTAAAACGGAAGCGCTCCCTCTTAATGTCCCACACCAGGAGCTCCAGCTACTCAAACACAACTACACCTACAACTGGAAGGAAACCTCCCTGACTTATTTAGGAGTTCAACTCACTCCCTCCTATACGTCGGTTTACAAGGCTAATTTCCCCTCTCTGTTTGTAGAGCTACGTCAGCTAATGGCCAGGTGGGATCCTCTTCCCATGTCTTTTTTTGGGCGCATAGCAGCGGTCAAAATGACCTTGCTCCCTAAATTACTGTACTACTTTGAGACTTTGCCGGTAGCAGTACCTATGAAGGAATTGCGGGCCATGCAGTCTTCTATCCTCAGGTTCATATGGCATTCCGGCAGACATCGAATTCCGAAATCAGTTTTATTATCGGGTCGATCTGCGGGTGGGCTATCGGTCCCTGATGTGGTGAAGTACTACTGGGCGGCACACCTCCGTCGCATACCCAGCTGGGTGTCTTTAAGGGCGTACAATAAATGGACCGAAATAGAGAAACTATGGATGGCCCCGGTCCACCCAAACTCCCTGTTATGGGGTGACCCACTGGTAATGCCGACTGCATCTTTATTGGGTCCCATGAGATTTCAAAGGGAGGTGTGGGAAACCTGTAAAAACCGCTTCCATTTGACATCGGGTTGCCCGCCCTTGACTTCGGTACTCTACACTCCCACTATTCCGGGGGGCACTACCTCCCGAATAGTCCGATTGTGGACGGGAATTGAGGTATTTCACCTGGCTGATATGGTTGATCCCCACACGCAAGAGCTTCACCCGTTTTCATACTTTCAAAAACATCATAATATTCCCTCCGCTGCGTTCTTTCACTATCTTCAGGTTAGACATTACATGCAGCAAACTTTTAGATCCACGCGGGTTACTGCACCTACAAGCTTCGAAAGGTTATGTCGGTATGCTACCACCACTAGGGGGCTTATCTCAGCCATTTATGCATTATTGCTATCCCCGGAGGGTTCCCCTCCGCCTGGGCATAGATACATGTTGAAGTGGGAGGCCTTACTGAATAAATCCATCCCGCTCTCATTGTGGCAGATTATTTGGTCGCAAGCAGCTAAAACCTCCATCTGCACTGCATATAAGGAAAACCAATATAAAATCCTTATGTTTTGGTACCATACCCCTGCCTTTTTGCATAGCTTCAATCCGGGTATTCCGTCGGATTGCTGGCGATGTAGAGGTCAGAGAGGTGATCTGTTCCATATTTTCTGGAGCTGTTCACTGGTACAACAGTATTGGTTGGAAGTTAAGAACTTGGCATTGGCGGTGTTGCAGCAGGATATTCCCTTAGACCCTCTTCATTACCTCCTAAATGTTCCCCCTAGGTCTTTGGGGAAATCACCAGCTCGACTCTTTCGACACTTCCTCACAGCCGCTAAGACGTTGATAGCGTGGAAATGGAGACAGACAACCCCTCCCTCCCACATCGACTTAGTAACTAGAATTAGGGAAATACGTACAATGGAGCATATGACGGCCTCTATTGACAATGAACTGGACAGGTTCAAAGTGGTGTGGGACCCGTGGGACAAGTATTGGATACAGGGAACTCAAGATTAGGTGGTAGGTGGAGCTCCGACTATCCCCCCCCCCCCCCTCACCCCCTTAAAACCCTGTGTTTTTTCCCAGATGTTTTGTCTGTCTATTGAAAGTTACTGTCTTACTATGTGAATTGCATGGCCCTTCATGCTGCTCTAAGTTATATGTATATTTTTGTAAAATTTTCAATAAAAACACAGTTGAAACCAATAATATTCAGGTACCCACTGGACCAGAACGATGCTGAATTATTGGAACTTTCAAATCATGCAAGATGCAGACTTCAGTCGAAAAGTATTGGCGATTCTTTTTTTTAAATTAAAATCTAGGACTATTTGTCTTTAGTAGGGGATTCTGCATTATTACTACTTTATTATAGTAAATCAATAAATTGGCTTTGTGGATCTACAGGGTGGGCCATTTATATGGATGCACCTAAATAAAATGGGAATGGTTGGTGATATTAACTTCCTGTTTGTGGCACATTAGTATATGGGGGGGGGGGACTTTTCAAGCTGGGTGTTGACCATGGTGGCCATTTTGAAGTCGGACATTTTGTATCCAACTTTAGTTTTTTCAATGGGAAGAGGGTCATGTGACACGTCAAATTTATCGAGAATTTCACAAGAAAAACAATGGTGTGCTTGGTTTTAATGTTACTTTATTCTTTATTTATTAAACAGGAAGTTAATATCACCAACCATTCCCATTTTATTTAGGTGTATCCATATAAATGGCCCACCCTGTACAATGAGATTATGTAAAAAAAAAAATTGTTGTTGAGATAATAAACCTACTATTACATACCCTATGGGTTCTAGTTGCCTGTATATTTCTAATCTAAAATGAGTAACTGCTGTTTCTGTTGCTCCGCCATATACCAGTCATGCTGGTAAAATTGCAGTGACCCTAGGGTGAAATGCTTTTGCTTTCTAGCTTTTCTGGTATAATCTTATATGTATTGATTGTGTGGAGGCTTCAGAGCATGGAAGATTACTGCTGAGATCAACTGACAGTTGCTGAAAAAGAAACTGTGCAGAAGGATATACTGTATGGTTATTTGATGACTTTAGATATAATGGGTTTAAATAAAGTTATATTATTATAATGCAGTTGTTTTATCTTTGTCATGAAAAAACTTGTTAAATGTCTACATGTGCCAAAAGAATGAAAGAAATAATGAAAAGCAAATGTGTGGTCAATAATTATTGGAAAGATAATAAAGGTCTGTTCACACACATACTGCCAATTGTGCTACAGAGGATTTAGAGGGATTGTCTAGTATTATGTTGGTCTTTTTATTATGGTAAATCTCTGTATTCTGTTACAGAAAGGTCTGATCCCTTACCTAATCTTCATGTAATGTGTATCTGTCACTAGGCAGGCAGGTGTAAAGTCTACCTCCAGAGATTCTCCCGGCAGTCTTCCCCTAAATGTTTAAATGGGATGGTGGGGGACACAGCCAGCAGATCAGGCGGTATAATTACCAAAGTAACTGTATGATGTAAGAATTGTCTACTGCATAGGAGCTATGTTTCCGAGCCTGCCGGTGTCAAACACTTGTCTTGGTAAAGGTGCCCCGCATTTTCCTGTCTGCATGTCCTGCCATCACAGCTGGGTGCCATGTTTAGTGGGCACACTTAGCGCGTACAATTTTAACTTTTTCAGAAACCCATTACCGAGTTCACCACCTGTTTGGTGACAGATGTACTTTTGAGACATTATATTGTGATACCTTACTCAGACACCCCCTTTGTCTAATCTAATTCATCTTGTGAAAGTTCCCCTTACATTTTTCTATATTGCATAACAACTAGGAAATAATTCATGGGCATTTTTGTTTCAGAATATATTCTACGACATCCTTCACAATTGCTTAAATCTGGTTACTACTTCTTTTTCCAAATGCCTTGGTTTCCAGAACTGATGTATACTGTAAATGATTACAAGGTGAGCTGACCTAGACTGTTGCATTACAGATGTCATTATAGATACCATTAATGTTGTCATTAATCAGAATTTTTACAGCTCACAGAATGGATATACAATGTGATTTGGACATGAGATGGCCATCATGACAGCCCTTTTACATTTCTTTTATTTGTCATCGTTAAATGTTTGTTACGTTGGAAATGGAAAATGGACACGATTCATTTTTTGTGTGATTTGTATTGATCCACAATAAACTTAAAGGGGTTTTCCACCTTCTGACAACTGCTGACCTCTCCACCATTATGGCACCATTATAAATCTGTATGGCAATTTGGCAACAGAAGGCTATTAAAATTTAATTTATAATAATGTAAGGCCTCATTACCTATAAAATACATGATATATGGAATTACAGATATTTAAAAAAAAAAAAAAATCTGTTAAAGGAATACACCTGTTAAAGGGGGAGGGGTGATAACGGGATTCACTGGTTAGTGGCACCCACTATTACTACCGCCTTTATAATTAGGGTCACTAGGGTTATGCCTAGTTCCCCTACCTTTTCCTTATACTAACGTCGATCTAATTGCTTTAGCGGCTACTCAAGGGAATAAGACCGTATAGTGAATAAAGGTAATATTTATTAACATACAGTAATCACTCTCATATGTATAATACAGTAACTAATCACCTTACAGTATAAACACGGTATCAAGATATTATACCGCCACCCACTTACATAAACATACACAGAATACAGTTACGTTACAACACAATAAACATAAGTTACTTGTGATTCTCACACGCTCTCTATCTCTATCCCACTCCCTCCTAATATAACTTTCCCTATACACTAAGGGTTAATACGGGATAAGGAGGAACAAGGGGAATGGGTTACTGTGTAAAACAGACAGCAAGGGTTAACTCAGGGACTCTGGGACAGCAAGGGTTAACTCAGGGACTCTGGGACAGCAAGGGTTAACTCAGGGACTCTGGGACAGCAAGGGTTAACTCAGGGACTCTGGGACAGCAAGGGTTAACTCTGGGACTCTGGGACAGCAAGGGTTAACTCAGGGACTCTGGGACAGCAAGGGTTAACTCAGGGACTCTGGGACAGCAAGGGTTAACTCTGGGACTCTGGGACAGCAAGGGTTAACTTGGGGGGAGCAAGGGGTTAACTTACTCAGGGAGAGCAAGGGGTTAACTCAGGGAAGCAAGGGTTAACTCAGGGAAGCAAGGGTTAACTCAGGGACTCAAGGGTTAACTCAGGGACTCTGGGACAGCAAGGGGTTAACTCAGGGACTCAGGGAAGCAAGGGGTTAACTCAGGGAAGCAAGGGTTAACTCAGGGAAGCAAGGGTTAACTCAGGGACTCTGGGACAGCAAGGGTTAACTCAGGGACAGTAGGGACAGTATCAAGGGGTTAACTCAGGGAAGCAAGGGTTACAGCAGGAGAGACAGGGTTAAGTGTAGCTGCTGCTACACTTGATACTTAGCGTGACTTTGTGGAGCAGCAGAGACAGCAGCAGGAACCCAGGTCTTTGGAGGAGAGAGAGAGAGTTGAGCCGTCGTGATGTGTGTGTGAGGCAGGCAGGCAGGCAGCTCTCAGCTGATCTTCTTCAGCTTCGGCTCCTGAGCTCGGCTCCTGAGCGTACTGATGCAGGGCTATTTAACCCTGTCGGTACGCTTGCAGCGGGGAGTGTGGCGCTTGCCCCAGGCTAGCATGGGTCGGCATGGTGATAATGTATCACCAGCCGACTCATGAGAGCCCGCACGAGACAGTCCGTGCGCGCGGGAGACTTGAAATGGAGACAGGGGATAACTATCCCTTGTCTCCATGGTTTCCTAACAAAGCAGGGACATGCTAATTGTCCTGCTCTGCTTCCAACCGTATTCATGACTAGGGCTGCTGTAGTTACAGCCCTGGCTCATGATACAGTATATGTACTATACATACACATATATATTATATATATGTGTATATATATATACACACACACACTGCATACATACATACTATATATATATACATATATACATATATATATATATACACACATACATATACATACATACATACATACATACATACATACATATATATATATATATACACATACATATATATGGACACTTCCCTTTACAATCCCCCTGTTGTCGGAGACTCGACAATGCAATTTGGGGAAGTGTTTGTGGGGTTCTATTTACCCCCTCAACCTCCCCGGTTACTGGTAATGGTCTGAGATGGAAGGAAGTATACTATTAGACCTAGATATTCGACATCAGCTATCTCCTCAAGGACACCTTCCCGCCAGTCCTCTGACTCTGGAGTCTAGTGTCCAAAGAAACGAAACCTCAAAGTTCACAGAATGAAGATGAAATTAAATCTCCTAGTCCATAGAACGAAGTTGCGATAAAACTCACAGTCCATAGAACGAAGCCTCGAAGCTCATCAGACGAAGTTGAAATAAAACCTTCATAGTCCACAGAACGAAGCCTCGAAGCTCATCAGACGAAGTTGAAATGAAAACTTCATAGTCCATAGAACGAAGAAACCTTCATAGTCCATAGAACGAAGAAACCTTCATAGTCCATAGAACGGGGTTGAAATAAACTCACAGTCCATAGAACGAAGCCTCAAAGCTCATCAAACGAACAAAGCTCATTTGAAAATCTCAAAGTCCATGAGCCGCAGATTTCTTGTTCTTTCTTGCTTGGAGTTTCTTCCTCTTGAGTGGCGTCAGCAGGTCTTTCCAGTGGCCGATCCAATTTTAGCATGCCGACCCGTGTAAGGCTACTTGTGCCCTCATATGGTCAGCCTTGGAATGGCTTAGCCCGCCTTTCAACAACCTTTTGTACGTGATCCATTACTTTTCCAACTTTTCCCAGCATCTTGATTGAAGACGAAACAATCTTTGTGGGCCGATATCCAGGTCTTCATCATGGCAGGTTATCATCCCCGAGGAGGAGGTGAGGTCTTGGTACCCAGGAATCTACTGTGGGGTGGAGCATCGCCTTCCATTTCCCCTCTGACATTCAATCCATCATCATATTGACCATACCAGTTCTCAGGTTGAGGTGGCAAATACCTACAAGGGTGTGTGAATACCTTACCTGTCCCTAAGGGTACCTACACACTACCCAATCATACAAACAAAGTGAAAAATAACCAAACATACAAAAATATTCCCCCACCAACCATAGGTATATGTACATATAGAGATTCATTCTCAAACAGCATCTCACACTACCCCTCCATAAACACGTGCAAGGTACACATGTAAATGAGGTGACTACAGGCTGTAAATATATGCCCGCCTCCATGTACACACTCACTCGCTGTGGGACGGGCACGTCCTCACTGAGTATGCCTATGTTGCGGACATATATCAACACCTAGAATGTCTATATGTACACCTTGAAAAGTTTGTACGACCCATTGATTAAGATTTACACTTTACAAATATATATATACACATACAATAATAAACAATTCTGGGTCGCAGGACTGTATCACTATGTCCTTAGACCCCGTCTACGAATGTATTCGTGGCTTTCTGCTTGACCTCGTTGTATTTGATCAACCAGTCCTTTCATTAGTCGGTACACGCAGAACAGTCCATCGTACATAATCGCCACAAGAGTGAGAAGGATTATCACTGGGTGGATGAGCAAGTTTGAAGAAGGAAGTGGCCTTGGGACTATATCCGAACAAGCTCTCCCACCAAGACACTTCCGCGTCCATCCAACTGAATAGTGGCTTGGTGTTGGGAATCTTTCAGTTTCTCCACGACATCCTTTTCCTCATTGAAGTCTAGCAGGAGAGTTCGATGCCAAACCCAAGAGGAATCGTCTGGAGTCTCACAGGGGTGTCTGGACGGATGTCGAGCCTTTTTTCAGGTGTCACTGGAGTTCTTCCCTTCTGATCCGCCACATCAACGCCTAATACGGGATTAAGGGTACAGTATGCTCCTGGGAGGAGTATGCCTCTTTCGGTGCAGTTAGTCGCGTGGCATTCTGCATTAGATACCAGCACCAATATCCTTGACCCATGTCTTGAGGAGGGCATTGGATTAGCCTTCATATCACAGGACCCCTCGGTATCCCAACACTGGTGTAGGTCAGGATATCCGAGGGGAGCTGTGGATGAAGCACTGTTTTTGTGGTTCCTCACAATTCTCAGGTTTGTAGAACTATATCCCTGTCTTACCAAACCCATTATCTTAAAAACAAGATATGGGTGTAATGCCAGGGTTACCTCCCCCTGTACAAAGTTTCCTAACTCCAGTTAAACACAAAAGAATCAGCCATACTGTTATTCGCTGTATTTAATTGCACTCGCATTAGGCCTCAGATGAAGTTGTGTTACCTGTCTGAACCCCCCCAGGTTTAGGTGCACAGAATAACATAAAACACTACACCGTGAACTTATGTTACCTGTCCGCACCGCCCAACCTGAGTTCACAGTATAATAACAACTTCAACGTTATCCTAATAGAGAGCAATTAAAACATTGGGCGCAAATACACCCCTATCCAATGGTTGATTCTCCAGTTGTTTTCCTGGAGTGGTTTTCTAATTATGCATTATAAATACAGGCAACACCCATATAGTATAAATACATATTACTGATAACCAGGAATATACCACAATAGAATATGTGAAAGAACCACAAAATAAAAACACAAATGAAAACAAACGGACAACTGGGGACAAACACAACAGACCATAAACACACATTACAGACATAACACCAGACTGAACATGCAATTTATGGCCAACTTCCTAAACTCCTCCCTAGTTGTGGTTGGTCATTTAGACCCTTAAGTACGTGGCGGAGCACATAAGGCTGTAAGGAGACTCTTGTGCAGCCATTTTGTCTAAATCCACGTTTTGTTCTGACGTGGCCATTTTCTATTGCCATTTCACTGGGCTTTCCATGGTTGCTTATGCCGTGGCAGTTCCTTGCAATATGTCCCATCTGACCACATTTAAAGCATTTAACAGGACCACATTTCTTAGTACTCAAAGACTCGCAGTACTTCGCAATGTGGCCTGATCTGGCACATGCAAAACATTTAACAGTACATGCTCTGCTGGACTTAGGGCAGTCAGCAGTGCATGATCTCTTAAAGTTCTGCATGGCCAGGGATACACTTCTAAATATCGTACGCTTACATCTGCGTAACACTTTCGTAACAATGTTACCTTCAGGTTTCTGGATGGGATCATGATTTGTGACATCTGATCCATCACTCTTACTACTCCCCCCTTTTTGCCCTGTAGAGGGCAAACTTACAGCGGAATCAGGCCTTGAAAAAGACAAGGCCGGTAACATTTTTGAGAAATCTTTTATGATGTTTTGCATACTGGCAACCAATTGTGACCTAGCAGCAAGCTCATCATTCAACTTGGCAATGATCGCATCCGTAGATGCTGCCTTAACCTTAAACGCATTGATCACAGCATAAGACCCAGTCAGCCGTGCATCAATATCATCACCACGATTTCTCAAATCTATCACCTGCGATTCCAGCATGCAAATTTGCTGATCTCTACATTGGGCATTCTCTGCCAGTTGTGTCTGCAAATCACAAACCTGCTTCACATTGTTGACACAACAATGGCAGTGAAGATTTGGGGAATCTCTCTTCATTTCTGAGTGATCAGGTTTCCACGTCTCCTCATACACACAGATAAGTTTAGCGAGCATGTGGAGACGTTTGGAGGTTTTGTTAAGAACACTCCTCTTGCTAATACACAACTTATCATGTGCATAAGCCTCGTCCAGCAGAGTGGACCACAGCATTCCTGCTGACTTGTATGTCGTGGGTGTTACTGGATTAAATTTACTGTGTTTGGCGAGGTGTTTAAGTGTGGAGAAGTCCATACTCACTGTTGCAGAAGTCATCTCCGTCTGCGTTGTCCTCCTTGTCACCCGCTGTTTTGAAAAAGGTCCTTTTCTTCCGGAACGCCTTTTCCCGATCAGCTGGACTTCACCGGAAGAACACCGACGTTGATACTTCTGCAAACTCTTTTGTATAAGTTGCTCACTCGCCCGACGATTCGTCGCCGTAGAGCAGCATGCCGCAAAGCAAAATAAAAGACGTTAATACCTCAGAAAATAAAACAAAAAACAATAGGTTCGCTGATCAATTATATCCTGTATCAAGCCTTAAATAAAATTGTGTTACTCGTCTGAACTTCAAAAAGGTCTAGGCGCACAGTATAACCCAACACTACACCGTGTATGTACGTTACCTGTCCACGCCTCGCCGCCTATCTGCAGTTCACGTTTTAACACAACTTTATTGTACAAAAGACAGAAACAATTGAAAGCAGTATGGGCTGGCTCGCCAATGTTAAAGCGGTTGCATATATATATATATATATATATATATATATATATATATATATATAGTCTCCTGGCTGGCTCGCCAATGTTAAAGGGGGAGGGGTGATAACGGGATTCACTGGTTAGTGGCACCCACTATTACTACCGCCTTTATAATTAGGGTCACTAGGGTTATGCCTAGTTCCCCTACCTTTTCCTTATACTAACGTCGATCTAATTGCTTTAGCGGCTACTCAAGGGAATAAGACCGTATAGTGAATAAAGGTAATATTTATTAACATACAGTAATCACTCTCATATGTATAATACAGTAACTAATCACCTTACAGTATAAACACGGTATCAAGATATTATACCGCCACCCACTTACATAAACATACACAGAATACAGTTACGTTACAACACAATAAACATAAGTTACTTGTGATTCTCACACGCTCTCTATCTCTATCCCACTCCCTCCTAATATAACTTTCCCTATACACTAAGGGTTAATACGGGATAAGGAGGAACAAGGGGAATGGGTTACTGTGTAAAACAGACAGCAAGGGTTAACTCAGGGACTCTGGGACAGCAAGGGTTAACTCAGGGACTCTGGGACAGCAAGGGTTAACTCAGGGACTCTGGGACAGCAAGGGTTAACTCAGGGACTCTGGGACAGCAAGGGTTAACTCAGGGACTCTGGGACAGCAAGGGTTAACTCTGGGACTCTGGGACAGCAAGGGTTAACTCAGGGACTCTGGGACAGCAAGGGTTAACTCAGGGACTCTGGGACAGCAAGGGTTAACTCTGGGACAGCAAGGGTTAACTTGGGGGGAGCAAGGGGTTAACTTACTCAGGGAGAGCAAGGGGTTAACTCAGGGAAGCAAGGGTTAACTCAGGGAAGCAAGGGTTAACTCAGGGACTCAAGGGTTAACTCAGGGACTCGGACAGACTCTGGGACAGCAAGGGGTTAACTCAGGGACTCAGGGAAGCAAGGGGTTAACTCAGGGAAGCAAGGGTTAACTCAGGGAAGCAAGGGTTAACTCAGGGACTCTGGGACAGCAAGGGTTAACTCAGGGACAGTAGGGACAGTATCAAGGGGTTAACTCAGGGAAGCAAGGGTTACAGCAGGAGAGACAGGGTTAAGTGTAGCTGCTGCTACACTTGATACTTAGCGTGACTTTGTGGAGCAGCAGAGACAGCAGCAGGAACCCAGGTCTTTGGAGGAGAGAGAGAGAGTTGAGCCGTCGTGATGTGTGTGTGAGGCAGGCAGGCAGGCAGCTCTCAGCTGATCTTCTTCAGCTTCGGCTCCTGAGCTCGGCTCCTGAGCGTACTGATGCAGGGCTATTTAACCCTGTCGGTACGCTTGCAGCGGGGAGTGTGGCGCTTGCCCCAGGCTAGCATGGGTCGGCATGGTGATAATGTATCACCAGCCGACTCATGAGAGCCCGCACGAGACAGTCCGTGCGCGCAGGAGACTTGAAATGGAGACAGGGGATAACTATCCCTTGTCTCCATGGTTTCCTAACAAAGCAGGGACATGCTAATTGTCCTGCTCTGCTTCCAACCGTATTCATGACTAGGGCTGCTGTAGTTACAGCCCTGGCTCATGATACAGTATATGTACTATACATACACATATATATTATATATATGTGTATATATATATACACACACACACTGCATACATACATACTATATATATATACATATATACATATATATATATATACACACATACATATACATACATACATACATACATACATACATATATATATATATATATATATATACACATACATATATATGGACACTTCCCTTTACAACACCTATTGCTGTTTTGGCTTAATTTACCTAGACTAATGATCAGTCCTAAATATGATGAACAGCTGTTGTTCTTGTAGATGGGGTTACTCAATGATTTCTAGTGATTTGATAGGCTGCATTGTCATGAGTACTGATTGAGCCTACAAAAGTTAGCTAAAATACGTATAGAACATGAATATAATTTTGTTTCCACGTGCGATTTGATATTGTGTTTGTACTTTTTCTTCTTTTGTAGATCCTTAAAGATCTGTTTACTAGTGAATCAACTGGAATCAAAAGGCACAACTCCAGGTTCACAGCGGAGGACATGGAGGCATACCTTTATGTATTTTCACAACCAGGAGCCCTCAGTGGTCCTTTAAACCATTATCGTAATATCTTTAGGTGAGCTGCTTTATCAAGCTATGATGTGTATGTCATTACTAAATATGTTTAAATGTATCAAACGAGAATCTTGCATTAAATTGACCAATAATGGGAATTCTGCACATACAGTGTAGTGTGGTCAATCTGATGATTACTTAACAACCACAATCGTTCATATGTTTTAGAATAATCATAAAGTATAAACAATCATCTTAGCGATCTATATACAACCACAAAATAATGTATCTTATAATTCACTGTGTCTAAACGCAGTTAAGTTTATATGTGTGGATTTTGGTATGGATTCACTTCAGATTACACCCCTTCTACAGTGAAAAGTCTAAAATCCGCTGTAAACATTCGTAATAGAATGAGCATGCTGTGTATTTGAAGCAGCATTCTCTAATTTGTTTAAAAAAAAAAAAGGGGTTGTCCAGGAGTAGAAAAAAAGGTCTGGTTTTTTTTTCCTAGAAGCAGCCCATGCGGTTTTGTGTCAGTTTTGCATGAGTTGTTTTCCATTCTTTTCTTAATACTTTTCTTCTGTGAGCAACCATTCCCGGTTTTGGCTAAAGAACGCATGCAAAAACTGCACCAAAACTCAAAGCATTAAAGGGGTTCTCGACTTTGGATAATCCCGACTTGTTAGTAAGGTGCCTTGACAATAAGTTGATCACAATGTGCCCCCCTCCTGGAAACCCAGCAATCAGCTGTTATCTGTGGGGAAACCTGTCAGTAAGGCCTGATTCACACGAACGTGTTAAACGTTCATGGGACGGCCTTTGAAACAGCGGCCGTCCCACGGAGCTATATTATTCAATGTTGCCGTTCACACAGCCGTTGTTTCAACGGACCGTGTGAATGGTCCGTGGGAAAATAGGACATGTCCTATCTTTTCACGCATCCCTCCATAGACTCTCAACTATGGGGGATGCGTGACATCGCATCCAGCAGCACTGAGCACGGATGCACCTCGGACGTGAAAAGCGGCAGTTCCTCCAGAGCAAGTCGCTCTTTGTGACTGCTCTACACTGTGGCCAAGAGATCAGGATTCTGAACAGGGGATCCCCCCTCTATTAACTCAGAATTCCCTAATAGGGTGTATAAAAATGGGTTTCCTAAACTGGACAACCTCCTCCCTGGAACCCACCTTTTTCCTTATTGAAGTAGGTCCCACTGTATACTTCAGATCTGTGCTGAATCTTTTGACTTATGAAAAGCCAAGCCGCAGGCCCATGGTCCTGGCCTGTGGAGGAGAAGGCTGAGTGGGCATGTGCAGGGTTCATATCTGCTGTCAGGATGCAGAGCTATACAATCCTAACAAGCTGAGAAAGACGAGTCTACTCAGCTATACTGCTATGCTACTGCAGAGGCTCTGCTCCTTCCCTGACCAGCAAGCCAGAAAGCTATTTCTATTGGCCGCTCTGCAGTCAACAGAGGTTTACTATGCAGATAACTGGCTGTAGGGAGAGTGACTGAGCATGTGTGTCCACAACACTCAGCTCATTAGGTGGATGTGCACATTGCTATACACTTTGAACACCATGTGCTGCCATACTATGTAAGTAAATTTCATAACGTTTACACTGGAATGTTTTAACAGCATGTAAATTGAAAACATTATTTATTTAAGTTGATCTATACAATGCATAAATATTAAATGGTGGAGCAACCCCTTTCAGTCAGTTTTCATTTATTCCTCCCTGCCTTTTTCTGTAGGACGCGTTCCAGTTTTTAATGGCACCGTTTATTGTACCATATATCATATAATTATTTTGCCCGCGGCATCTAAGTTGTTAAACGTCCGTGATTGAAGTTATATCCGATCCCGACCATTAGAGCAGGGTATAAGCTGTAATGTACATCTGGCACCCGGCATGTCCAGAGCCAGTTCCATACTTCCCCCTATGATGTAGGTTCAGGCAGAACAAGTGCTTTTTCTTCCATCATCTTGTGTTTGTCGAGTCAAAAATAACTTTTTTTCTGTTCTATTTTTTCCATATAGCTGCCTACCATTAAAACATCACCAGGTGACCATGCCAACGCTTCTGCTATGGGGAGAACATGATGCATTTGTTGAAGTGGAGATGGCCGAACTGACGAGAGTCTATGTGAAGAATTACTTTCAGTTATCAGTATTGTCACAAGGCAGCCATTGGCTTCAGCAAGATCAGGCAGAATTGGTGAACACCTTGATATGGACTTTTCTACATGAAGACAGATTTAGAATAAAAGACTGATTTTGGTACTATTATTTAGACTCATAGAAAGGTCTATTCTTGATTTTAAAGTCTTCACTGCTAGAAAAAAGTAAAAATCGCCTAGCGGGAAGATGGTCTATTTATTAAACAAAAGGGCCATATTTAGCTTGTCTCAGTGAACATAGTCACTGTACTGTCTACTATAATGTCACTGTGTATTAGAAACAGAGCGTATTGTCCCATAAGCTGTGTCAATTGTCAATGCCAGTCTGATTTGTTGTGTTATATTTTGCACATATACATGCCTTAACATCTATGAGTTTACACAGTACAAAAAAAAAATCATGGAAGTCTCTGATATATTGCATTATTTAAAATTGTTGTGTGGTGCCTTGTAAAACTTTTTAAAATGTAAATACAGGGGTGCCATTGGCCAACTGGTCATATGGATATAATTTAGTTTTATTTTTTTACTACATTTTGTAACATCACTAAAATGTTGTCACTACACACAATGGCCTGTCCTGATCCTGTGATTCTTTGTATTGGAATCTGTTATGGTGGTTCTGAGTGTTTCTACAGTTTCTTGTTGACTATAAGAAAGTGAAAAATGAAATGTTTTACCGCACCTTAATAACTAGCACAATGTGAAATATACAGTAATACTGTGCTTTCAGTCTTTGGCTTGGTTACTTGCAATGGACGCAGTATATGACTACTGATACATTGACTAGCAAAAATAACAAACAATGAACTTGAATCAATGTGAACAAAAACTGCAGCATACCTTATCTGAGTTTTTCACTAGAAGACCTAATAATTATAAGGGTATGTTCACACGCAGTGTTTTCAGACGTAATTCAGGCCATTATGCCTCGAATTACGTCTGAAAAAAGGCCCCTAATACGCCTACAAACATCTGCCCATTGCTTGCAATGGGTTTTACAGTGTTCTGTTCCCACGAGGTGTCAATTTACACGTCGCTGTCAAAATATGGCGCGTAAAAAGATGCCCGCAAAAAAAAAGTGCATGTCACTTCTTGGGATGTTTTTGGAGCCGTTTTTCATGGACTCCATTGAAAAACAGCTACAATAACGTCCATAAAATACGCCGCGAAAAACGCGAGTTGCTACATAAAACGTCTGAAAATCAAGTGAAAACAGCTCCGTATTTTCATACGTATTTCGCTAAGGCGTGAGAACATACCCTTAATATGGATGGATGTCATGTGTATTCAGAATCCTGACACTTCTGAATCTTTTCTGTGAGATTTCCAGCAAGTGAAACGAAATCTCGTTTACATCCGTAATCTCGCGAGATTTCGTTTCCCTTGCTAGAAATCTCAAAGAAAAGATTCAGAAGTGTCAGGATTCTGAATACACATGACGTCCAGGCTGGATGATCATGTGTATTCATTATCAGGACACTTGATTAACGTTAATCTCTGTATGTGGCTGCACATCGCTGCTGTGTAAATGAATGGAGAGGAGTGTATGACGCTGACTGGTCACTGATTGGTCAGAGTCATACACGTAAACACGCCCAGTTAAAAACACAATACACGCCCAGTTGGACATAACGAAAAAAAAATGCCCAGTTGTCCATTTCCAACCTCATTTGCATATATATAAAATTGCTCATAACTTGGCCAAAAATGAACGTTTAAAAAAAAACAAAAAACAACGTTACTGTTATCTACATTGCAGCGCCGATCACATGCAATAGGAGATAGGGATTTGAGAATCTGGTGACAGAGCCTCTTTAAGTAAAAAAAGGTTGAGCTGCAATACCAGACACAGCTCATGGACCAGTGTGTTCTAGTCATAGACAACCACTTTAACCCTTTCACTGCACGGCTTTATTGGACATTTTGTACCTCTGGTAGTCTGGTCAGTTTTCAAATTTTTGAGATGTTCCAATAAAGCCTAAATAAAAATTCATTCTAAACCACCATACCCATATTTTTGAACGTAGACACTTTGGTGCGATAAAGTACCATACACTGCAATACATAAGTATTGCAGTGTATTATTATATGTCATCGACCGATTGGATATTCAAGTCCCCTAGTGGGACTAAAAAAAATCTTAAAAATGTATTGTTTTGGTTTTTTACTAATATAAGAATAATAAATAATAGTAAAAATAAAAAAACCACGTCCGAAAAAAGTCAGAACTATTACTATATATCAATATTTATCTTGTACAATAAAATATGCTACTAAAAACTACAACTCATCCTGCAAAAACAAACCCTCATTGGCTGCAATGGTCACATGGGACGAAACGTTGTCCCAGGAGGCTGGTAGAACAGAGACCAGCCGGTGGAGCAGGGACGCATCGCTACAGAAGCGCCAGGGGAAGTGAGTATGGTAATTTTTTTTATTACTTCAAACTAAAAATGTAGTTTTTTTTTTTTATTTTACAATATTTTTCTGCAGCAAATAGTTGGTATTTGTTGCAGATATTTACTTCCAAATTGAACTCAATGGGAAAAATTCAATTTTTGCATAGAAATTTTACACAACGTGTGGATGAGATTTTAATAAATCTGGACAAGAAAATCTGCAGCAATTCTGTTGTGTGAATGTAGCCTTTGACTTTCTTCCCACATCACAGCTTTATCGCGGTATTCCCGCAATTTTACCAAAATCATGGCAAAAAGACGTCATTTTGCTGGGATTTTCAGAAAATCACGGACGGATACCTGTCACAGACATAGATGTATCTGAGACTCACCACTGCCCCTCTGCAAAGAATGTTCTGATGCTGACTAGCGTCATCTTGTGTGCTGGGGAGTTAGCCCACTAAGTTACCTACTAGGACGGCCCACCAATAATTCTTTCCGGTAGGGCAGATTGTCAGTCGGGGACTGTTGTGGCGCAACAATCCGGACGCAGGTAAATTAGACACGGGTGGGATTATATGAGCTACTGCCTATCTTCTCACAATTTTTCTGGGGGAAAAAAAGGACCCCTCTGCATATGACAATCAGCGAGCAAGTATGCTTTTTAATTAAATAGGGGGGGGGGAGTGAAAACATTTAAATCAAGACCAAAATCGTGGCTCTAAGGGTACGTTCACACACTAGACTAAAAACGTTTGAAAATATGGAGCTGTTTTCAAGGGAAAACAGCTCCTGATTTTCAGACGTTTTTTAAGCCACTCACGATTTTCGTAGCGTTTTTCGCTGCGTTTTTTATGGCTGTTTTTGGAGCTTTTTTCGCTAGAGTCAATGAAAAACGGCTCCAAAAACGTCCCAAGAAGTGACCTGCACTTCTTTTTCGCTGCAGTTTTTTAAAGCTAAATCAATGCGTAGAGGTTTGGAGGCGTCCTGCCTCCGACTCTTCATCCGTTTTACGGCCGGAAAAACGGCCGAAAATAGGCCGTGTGAACATACCCTTACTGTCATTCACTACTATGGGAGTTACGGAAACAGCCTAGCTCAGCAAGTTACGCTGTTTCCGTAACTCCCGACGATATAATCAGGAAGAAGTGGCCGGGAGGCAGCGTGAGCACAAAAAGCTAGAACGGGGATTAGGGGGCCTGTGGATATGTCATAAATGTCCTTCATGGGAAAACCCCTTTAACTCCTTCACGACTGCCATACGGCTATATATGTTCTAACTGTCGATGCCCCGTGCAGTAAGCACGTATATAGATGTTGACAGCCTGGAACGGGGTTTAATGAGAGTAGTGCTGCTTCAGTGTGAGCAGCGCTGCACTCTCATGTCTGCCGGGGTTTTGAGAGCCCCGGAATATACCCCCCACTGTAGATAGTGCCACCCACAACCCCCTGTAGGTAGCTCAAAATCTTCTGTAGATAGCGCCACCTAAGCTCCCTCCAGCATCGGAATCCCCGGCCAGCGCTCTGGCCGAGATTTCCCCTCCTAGAGGGTGCCCCCGCCGTCTCTCCATCAGTGCTGTAGATAGTACCACCCCCCCTGGCAGATAGAAACCCCTCGTGTAGATAGCATCGCACCCCCCATGTAGATAGAGCCAGCTGAACTCCCTCTAGGTGCGGAATCCCAGGTGTCAGATCGCACTAACCGGAGATTCCGCGTCTAGAGAGAGCCCCTGACGTCACTGTTCATTTGGACAGTGACGTGTCTCTCTCGGAGCGGAATCCGCGGCCGACACTCTGCCCAGGGATTCTGCTACTGGAGAAACCCCAGGTGTCACTATCCATATATGGACAGTGATGTCAGGGGCAACTCCTGGAGCGGAATCCGAGTTAACCTCTGACGTCACTGTTCATATATGGATAGAGACATCAGGGGCTCCCTGTAGGAGTGGAATCCCCAGCCAGAGGGATTCCGCTTGTACAGGGAGCTGCAGTGGTGCTATTTACAGGAAGGGGGTGCCATTTACAGGGGGGACGGGGTGCTGCTATCTGCAGGGGGATGTTGATAACTACAGGGTGGGTGGCGCTTTGTACAGGGGGAGGCGCTATTTGCAGGGGGTGGCACTACATACAGGGGGTGTGGTGCTATCTACAGGGTATCTAAGCCTAACATGTGGTAGCTTAGATACAGAGCCCATCAGACAGGATCACACATGGTGTGATTCTGTCTGCTGGGCCCTATATCTAAGCCTACCACATGGTACGCTTAGATACATGGCCCATGTGTGATCCTGTCTGATGGGATCTGTATGGGGCCTATATCTAAGCCTACTATATAGTAGGCTTAGATACAGGGCCCCAGCAGACAGAAATCTTATACAGTATAAGACTTCTGTCTGCTGCGGTCCTGTATCTAAGCCTACCTTGTGGTAGGCTTAGATACATTGTTGAACAGACAGTATTACACATGGGCCCTGTATCTGCCTACCATGTGTGTTACTAACAGTTTTTTTTTGTTTCTTGTGTGTTTGCGTTTTTTTACAGGTTCGGATGTTGGACTACTTCGGATTCGAGGACTACTTAGATGACGGCTTTTTTATTTTCAATAAAATGGTTAACGAGGGTTGTGTGTTTTTTTTTATTTCAATAAAATATTGTTTTCTATATCTTTGTATTTTCTTTTAAACTTTATTACTACCGCCTTAGTGGCCGCTGGCTGATTGACAACGTCCATTACTAAAGCGAGGCTTAGTGTTAGCCGGTGCAGAGGCGAACACTAACCACCATTATTACCACAGCCCCACCACCACCAGGGGTACAGGGAAGAACCGGGTACGATCCAGTACCCGACAATCTGTAGTGATGGTCGGGCAATGCGGCAGCCGCAGGCTGGTATTATTAGGCTGGGAATGTCCAAAAACATTGACCCTTTCCACCCTGGTAATGCTAGCCTGCTGCTGCTATGTTGCATCTGCCTGGTTATGAAAAATGGGGGGGACCCCACGTAGTTTTTAAAAAAAAAAAAAAATTGAAAAAACTATGTGGGGTCCCCCCCATTTTTTAGAACCAGCCAGATACAACATAGCAGAAGCATTACCAGGGTGGGAAGGGCCACGGTTTTTGGATTCTCTCAGCCTAATAATACAAGCAGTGGCGTAACAACCATTGGCGAAGCCTCCGCTAGCAGCTGCTACAGCGCGACGCCACTGAAGGGGTTGTTCCTACAAAAGACATGCATCCCCTATCCACAGGATAGGGGATACGTGGGATCGCTGGAACGCCCAGCGATAAGGAGAACGGGGGACCGAAAGTCCCCCAAAGTTCTCCATGACAAACCTCGGTTTTCCAGGGTCTGTCAGCAGCTCCATAGAAATTAATTGTGCAACGGTCGCGCTTGTGCGCATGCGTGACCAGCGCTTCTTTAATTTTTATTGAACTGCGCAGACCCCGGATGTCCGAGGTTCGTCATGGAGAACTTCGGGGGACTTTCGGTCCCCCGCTCTCCTTATTGCTGCCAGCGATCCCACATGTATCCCCGATCCTGTGGATAGACGATGCATGTCTTTTGCAGGACAAACAATAGGCCGTTTTTTTTTTTGGGGGGGGGGGGGGTTGGGGGCTGTATGGCGTTATCTACAGGGGGGCTGTATGGCGTTATCTACAGGGGGAGCTGTATGGCGTTATCTACAGGGGGGCTGTATGGCGTTATCTACAGGGGGGCTGTATGGCGTTATCTACAGGGGGAGCTGTACTGCGTTGTCTACAGGGGGGCGCTGTGTGGCGGAATCTATAGGTAGGCACTATCTACAAGGGGTGTTGTGTGATACCCAGGGGAGGGGGGCCCCCAGTCAAGAGTTTGCTATGGGGCCCAGTCTTTCCTAGTTACGCCCCTGAATACAAGCCTGCGGCCGCCCCAGTAGCCGGCCATCATTACAGATGGTTGGGTACTGGATCGTACCCGGCTCTTCCCGGCACCCCTGGTGGCGGTGGGTACGGTGTAATAATGGGAGTTAGGGTATGTGCACACGATAACTGGCTTTTACGTCTGAAATTACAGACTGTTTTCAGGAGAAAACAGCTGCGTCGTTTCAGACGTAAATGCTCCTCGCATTTTGCGAGGCGTCATTGATGCCCGGAATCTTGAGCTGTTCTTCATTGAATTCAATGAAAAACGGCTCAAATTACGTTTCAAAGAAGTGTCCTGCACTTCTTTGATGAGGCAGTCATTTTACGCGTCGTCGTTTGACAGCTGTGAAACGACGACGCGTAAATTACAGGTCGTCGGCACAGTACGTCGGTAAACCCATTCAAATGAATGGGCAGATGTTTGCCGACGTATTGGAGCCGTATTTTCAGACGTAAAACGAGGCATAATACGCCTCGTTTACGTCTGAAAATAGGTCGTGTGAACCCAGCCTAAGTGTTAGGGTGTTCACACTTCTTTTTACGAGGCTTTTTTTTACGCGGCCGTGTAAAAAACGCCCCATGTGAACGGAACGCCGTTTTTCCCATTGAAATCAATGGCCAGATGTTTGGAGGCGCTCAGCCAGCCCCGCATTTTTCAATAAAAATGAAAGGAGCGCCGTTCACGCATGCGCACATGTGCGACCTGTGCTCTATTCATTTCTACGGAGCTGCCGGACAAAAACCCCGGAAGTCCAAGGTTTCTCATGGAGCACTTCGGGGGACTTTCGGTCCCCCGTTCTCCTTATCGCTGGGGGTCCCAGCGGTGGAACCCCCCAGCGATCACACATGTATCCCCTATCCTGTGGATGGAGGCTCAGGGGCATAGCTAGGGGGGGGGCAGGCGGGGCATGTGCTCCCGGGCGCAACTAAGTGGTAGGGAAGGGGGGGCGCCGTGGCAGAGCAGCTGATCGCTGCTGATAGGCGCCCCGTATGTTAGACACCAGCGGCAGCGATCAGCGTTAGGAAGAGCCAGGAGTTCATGTGGCGCCGCTCTGACTGGGGTCTGTGACGGCCCGGGAGTGGACCATTCCAGTCACCTGACCTCACTGGTCCACTCCCGGGCTGTCACCGACCCTAGTCAGAAGGAACTCCGCCACAGCCTGCACCGCATGACCGCCTCGGCTCCTCCGGTGTGTCACGTCAGGCAGAGCGGAGAGTGGTAGAGGTAGGCTACCGCTCCCCGCTCTGTTTACAGTGTGGCGCTATTGACAAGGGGGTTGCGGGCTGTGTGTGGCACTATCTACAAGGAAGGCTGTGTTGGTGCTGTTTACAAGAGGGGCTGTGTGTGGCGTTATCTACAAGGGGGGCTGTGTTTGGCACTATTTACAAGGGGGGGTTGTGTGGCGCTGTTTACAAGGGGGGCCGTGTGGCGCTATTTTACAAGGGGGGGCGTCAGTGTGGCGCTATTTACAAGGGGGTCGGTGTAGCGTCACTTACAAGGAGGGCTGTGTGGCGCTATATACAAATGGGGCTGTGTGGCATTATCTACAAGGGGGGGCTGTGTGGCACTATCTACAAGCGGAGGCTGTGTGTGGCACTATCTACAAGCGGGGGCTGTGTGTGGCACTATCTACAAGCGGGGGCTGTGTGTGGCACTATCTACAAGGGGGGCTGTGTGGCGCGATCTACAACGGGGGGCAGTGTGGCGTTATCTACAACAGTGGGGCATTAACTACGAGGGAGTGTGTATGGAGCTATCTACAGGTGGCTGTGTGGCGTTATATACAAGAGGGGGGCTGTGTATGGCACTATCTACATGCAGCTGTGTGTGGCGCTATCTACAGGGCGGCTGTGTGTGGCGCTATCTACAGGCAGCTGTGTATGGCACTATCTACAGGCAGCTGTGTATGGCACTATCTACAGGCAGCTGTGTATGGCACTATCTACAGGCAGCTGAGTGTGGCCTCTTTAATTTATTTTATTCTAATTTGTTGCTATGATAGCTCCCTTATAGAACTATATCGCTTGTAAAAGTACAAATAGGTTTATGCTCGAGCTACATTAAATTGTGAAAAAAAAATTACACCTTATTGATTGGTAGTGCAAGCAAACATGGCGAGGGGGAAGGAGATGTCGGGAAAGAAGTTGGGGGGCCAATCTGATTCTTTGCCCTGGGTGCAAGAGAACCTAGCTACGCCTCTGTAGGGGATACATGTGTTTTGTGGGACAACCCCTTTAATGGCAGAGCAGGGAGATACCTCCCTGCTCTGCCGTAGTGTTCAGTGGCGTCGCTACCGCTGTAGCAGCCTCCGCGCCTCGGGGCCCCCGTAGCAGCTACTATGGCTGCTACAGCGGTAGTTACGCCACTGGTCTCTGTTTTTCCACTGGCAAAATAAAAAACGGCTCCAAAAACGGATCAAGAAGTGACATGCTCCTTTTTACGAGCCGTTTTTTTTTTCTTTTAAAACGGCGGTATAAAAAAAAAAGAAACACACCGTCTGAACGAAACACAGTTTTTCCCATTGAATTCAATGGGCAGATGGTTTTGTAGGCGTATTTTCAGGTGTGTAAGCCAATCATGTATGATACTGTCTGCTGAGACAATGTCTATCCAGCGGTGCAGCTATAGGAGCCTTAGTTTTATAGATATGCTATCTCCGATATGTATGTAAAAAAACAACAACCCAGCCACGCAGCTCCTGTGCACACACCATTGCTACGATCCACTCACCGTGATGTACTAGTACTATTATCATACAGCATGCGTCATTGTGAGGGTATGTGCACACGATGAGAGGCATTTACGTCTGAAAAGACAGACTGTTTTCAGGAGAAAACCGCTGCCTCGTTTCAGACGTAAAAGCTCCTCGTATTATACGAGGCGTCTTTGACGCCCGTAATCTTGAGCTGTGCTTCAATTGAGTTCAATGAAGAACGGCTCAAATTACGTTGCAAAGTGTCCTGCACTTCTTTGCCGAGGCAGTCAATTTACGCGTCGTCGTTTGACAGCTGTCAAACGACGACGCGTAAATGACAGTTCGTCTGCACAGTACGTCGGCAAACCCATTCAAATGAATGGGCAGATGTTTGCTGACGTATTGTAGCCCTATTTTCAGACGTAAAACGAGGCACAATACGCCTCGTTTACGTCTGAAAATAGGTCGTGTGAACCCAGCCTGATAAGTTAGTCAGTTTCTACATGTCTGGTCTAGATCTATATTTTCTAAATTTAGGACAGAATTAATAAATCTCCCAAGTGTCCGGTCATTGAGGCCCAAAAACACCCTGGCAATGAAGAGTTAAAAAAATAAAACAAGAACAAAACCTTGTGTTTACTTTGGACCAGGTAAAAGTGTAAACATTGGGAATGATGAAAAACAGACGGGAAAGCAAGATCAATGTATTTACAATACAATACTAATGTTAGCAGGATGCCAACAGTTTGCTTACAGAAACGCATTAGAAGCGCAAATACCCCCTCAGTCAACATCTGCGGTCCGGTATTTAGCTTTCATGCGGACATACAACTTATCTCTCCAGCACATTGCGGGTTAAGGACAGCCTCTTTCCCGCCTTCCCGGCCATCTGTTCCTATTTGACCAATAGTAATACAGCCTAGGCCAGAGAACCGATACCCATTGGTCTATGATACTGCTTAGAGGCGTGGCTTCCGGGAGTGACGTCATCGAGCCGGGCAGGAATCGTGGTTCGAAAACAAAGTGCAAGGTGCATTTGGTTGTGAGCTCCGCTTCTCCGTGTTCCCTCCGGCACCTCTTGTCTCCGTCCTGCGCCAACCCCGTGCTTCCTGCATGTGTGAAGTGTCGTAGCTGCCGGTCACACGACTGTGTTTCCCTTTGGTGGTTGCCTTGGTAACGGTATTTGGCATAGCGGCCTCCCATTGATGCTGCAAGGTGTTGAGCCTCCCGGGGAAGATAAGTAAATGGCAGCAGGGATAATGGAGAATGTGACAGTAAACGACTTGTGATGGCTCCTACTATGAGGTTATTGGTGGTAGATAACAGATCACTGACTGCTCAACCTATATCCGTCCATAGTCCATGTTAATGCCAACAAGCTACCACCACTGATGATGTCATCTGCTGCCCGCCCAGAATTGAGGGGGTTTTATGCTAAAGATGTGGCAGAGCGGCGCAGGCTGAGAGATCTACTCTGTGATCAGCTCAGTAGAGATCTGCTAAGGTGATGTATGGATCTCTTATCAGTTTTGTTAGCAATAAAGTGCTATATGTGAACAAAATTTGCGGAAAAAATATTCTGTAGGACAAGACTAAGAAAAGGCATGAAATCTACTATTTGCAACTAAATTTGTCATAGCTCCAATGCAGCTAAAATAATAGTGAAGCAACTTTGCAAATAATGTACTACTGTTCTCTGTTTACAGCTCCCATGCAGACCTATTCGTCTCCATGGTGACAGATAACAAACCCTGTGTAGTCTGATCCTGCAATCATTCTCCCTCCCATTCCTCCTCCACATCTGTAACCTACTTGAATGTATGTTAGCAAGAAGTAGAGGACAGATGTTAGTACCATTAGCGTCTGCTGGAGCATATGTTGACCTGCCATCAACATCTACTCAGTAACTACTCTTGTCAGCCCAAAAAAATGTGATCACTGGGTTATGGTTTCCTCCATAAGACAATGATACGAACATTGCCAGGATCCAATTCACAAGAATGTACACTAATCTACAAACATGACTACCGCAGTCAGGATGTGTATATTGATGTGGATGCCAAGGCTGAACAAAATCTTGTTGTCTAGGGGATATGTGATCAGGCTGGCGTGGAGCGTGCTGACAATCGGGTGTCGGTGCAGGTAAGTAACATGTTTGTGCTCATCACAGACCTCACCAGTTCAGGACCATGGGACCAATCCCAGAAGTGCTGTTATTACACACACTTTTTGGGTCTGGGATCATTTCAGTATTCTTTATTTGGTAAGAGCAATGATGAGCACTAGATCCCCGTCTGAGGCTTTGCACGGTTCTAGATTAGGAGAAAAATGCCTCCTAAATTCCCCAGATTCAGCAGCACAGTCCTGCTGTTTGGGGTAATGATGATTTTGTTTAGACAGAAGTGATCTATTTCAGATTGGCACAGAAAGTCACAAGTTATGCCCCTTTTACACTTGCCAATGATCAGGCAAACGAGCGTTCATATGAAACGCTTGTTTCCGATCGTTGCCCTGTGTACACAGGGCAATGATCAGCCGATGAGTGAGAAAACGCTCGTTTATCGGCTGGTAGTATCATTTATTCAGCAGACAATCTTCGGCACATCTCCATGTCTAAACAGGGAGGTGTGCTGACAAATGTACGGAGACGAGCGGTCGCTCGTCCCCATGCATCACTGATCATTGCTCCTTTTAAAAGGGGCAAATGAGCGTCGATCAACGAGCTGTCTCGGCGCTCGTTTTCACGGCCCATATCAGAGGACCTATAGAGACTTCATCCTGGGAGGATTGTGGAAAAGTTAAGTGTTCTGACTGGGGACACAGTTATGGTTCCTGGGGGCACCGTGGCCAACACTGACCGCAACCCACATGTATTTAGACCACTGATGAGGCCCCTTTAAAAAAAGAGCATGAAAAAAGTAGTTAAAGAGGTTATCCCACAAATTACATTTCTTACCTATCCCCATTTTCGGAGATAAACGTCTTATCGTTGAGGGCCCTACCGCTGGGAGCCCCACTGATCACTAGAATGAGGAACCCCAACGCCCTTCGATCCTCCTCACTATGGTCGTGCAGTGAGGAGGATTGGGGAGCTTAGGACTGCCAAAGTAAAGATTGGTAGTGGTCTGCCCTTGGTGGGACAACTCCTTTAACAGGCAGAACTTCTCTTAAAGAAGCACTCCACATTTTTATTTTATTGACCTTTCATTTGTACATTGGTGTTTCAGTGGGGTGCTGTGTGCAGGAAAACTTACCGATCCCTGCATTATGTCGTTTTCGTGTCCGGCGCTGCCCACGTGGTCTTCACTCTGATCTGTCTGTGCTTTTCAGTGAACCGGAACTAAGGCTCTCAATGCACTCCTATGGGAGCCAGAATGAGGAATGCATTCAGAGCCTGAGTTCCGGTTTTCTGAAAAGCACATGGATTCCAGACCAAGTCACAGTGAAGATCACGTGGCCAGCGCCGGACACGAAAACGACGTGATGCAGGGATCGGTAAGTTTTCCAGCACACAGCACCCCACTGAAACCCCAATGTAAAAATGCATTCCAATTGTTTTTTATTAAAGAGTATAATACATACAGCAATTACATTACGACAATTTCCATTGCATATGTATACAGCCAATACATTGATCCAGTGTCTGACAACACTAATGTACAAATTAAGGGGGAAATAAAAGAAAAAAGTGGAGTGCTTCTGTGTTGCTTATTTCTCATACTTTCTCTCAAATCAAAATCTTTTTTTCTTCTCCAGGCTTTTAAATGAAGAAATTCATACAGATACCATTCTTCATGTTGGACAAACAAAATTTAAAGTGCACAAAGCCGTGCTCTGGGCAAGAGCCCCAGAATTCTATGAGTGTGTCACAAAACAGGACACAGGGGACAACTTCACTGTGCAAAATGTGGAGCCGTCTGAAATGCAAGCGTTTCTAAAGTAAGTTCAGTGCTGGCTTTTTAAATTTAACAAAATATAGTGTAAGTTTTTTTTGTTGTTTTTTTTTCTTTATTTTTCTTTTTCTTTACATGTCGTGATTCGGATTGTACATTTTGTGTGGGTTCTGCAACACAATCCACATCAAAGTACAGTATAATGCAGGTGAATGAGATTTTTCCAATTCATCCATTGCAATGTGAAATGGAAATTCCGCGACCTAGTCTGCATCTGCCACTTTTGTCAGATCTGCTGGCCTGTTTGCTGCATGTAAACATGACCTAAGGCTGTGTTCACACTGTATTTGCAGTGTACATCTGTACCGTATTTTCCGGACTATAAGGCGCACCGGATTATAAGGCGCACTTTCTATGAGCGCCTTGTAAGCAATCATGTTTCATATATAAGGCGCACTGGATTATAAGGCGCAGCACATTACCGTTAAATAAACCATTGCTCAGACTGCAAGTCAAAATTTATTACACTTTTTAACAATAACTTGCAACTGGTTCAGCTGTAATTGCAAATCAAAACGTTAAGGGTATGTGCACACACACTAATTACGTCCGTAATTGACGGACGTATTTCGGCCGCAAGTCCCGGACCGAACAGTGCAAGGAGCCGGGCTCCTAGCATCATACTTATGTACGACGCTAGGAGTCCCTGCCTCGCTGCAGGACAACTGTCCCGTACTGTAAACATGATTATACTACGGGACAGTTGTCCTGCAGCAAGGCAGGGACTCCTAGCGTCGTACATAAGTATGATGCTAGGAGCCCGGCTCCTTGCACTGTGTTCGGTCCGGGACTTGCGGCCGAAATACGTCCGTCAATTACGGACGTAATTAGTGTGTGTGCACATACCCTTACCGTACTTTTTCAGTTCATTCCTCCACCAGAAATCCATCAAATCCGTCATCTTCAGTGTCGGAGTTGAACAGTTGGGCGATTTCGGCATCAAGCATGGGGTCCTCCTCTTCATTATCCGAGTCGGTTTCGTTGCTGCTGCTAGGCTCTTCAGTGGTGATTCCAGCCTTCCTGAAAGCTCGGATGACACTGGAGACTGATACATTCTTCCAGGCATCCACGATCCACTGGCACATAGTGGCATAACTCGCACGGCGTTGCCTCCCTGTTTTGGTGAATGTGTGGTCACCTTCTGTCATCCAATGCTCCCATGCAGCTCGCAATTTAACTTTAAATGACCTGTTGATGCTGATATCTAGCGGCTGGAGCTCTTTGGTTAATCCACCAGGGATGACAGCAAGCTCCGAATTAGTTTTCTTCACTTGGGCTTTGACAGTATCGGTCAAGTGGGCGCGCATCGAGTCACAGACCAATAGGGATGGGGATTTGTGAAAAAAGCCACCCGGTCTCTTGACGTAGACCTCCCTCAGCCACTCACTCATCTTCTCCTCATCCATCCAGCCCTTTGGGTTAGCCTTAATGATGACACCAGCAGGAAAATTTTCTTTAGGCAAAGTCTTCCTCTTGAAAATTACCATGGGTGGTAGTTTCTGGCCATTAGCCTGACAAGCGAGAACTACAGTGAAAGATGACTTCTCATTTCCTGTGGTACGTATAGATATCGTACTGGTCCCTGTTTTCTCAACAGTACGGTTTACGGGGATATCGAAAGTGAGGGGAACCTCATCCATGTTAATAATGTGTTCTGGCTGGATATTCTTTTCATTTATCTTGGTTATGCAGTAGGTGCGGAAAATGGCCAGCTTCTCTTCATAATCCTTTGGTAATTGCTGGCACACAGTAGTTCTGGTGCGAATGGAGAGATGACGCCTTTGCATGAAACGAAAGCACCATGAAGGACCTCCTCGAAAGTCCTTGATCTCCATGTCACGTGCTAAAGCAGTGGCTTTGAGTCTAATAGAGACAGTGGAGACGCTTCTACATGCGTTTCTCTGTTCCATAACCCACTGTTCTATTTTGTCCTCCAACTGTGGCCACCTTGCTTTGTTTCCTCGGAAACTCAGTTTGGTCTTCTTTACTTGGCGGAGGTCATCTTCTTGTTTTCTCCACTTACGCACCATGGATTCATTAATGTTGAATTCTCTTGCAGCTGCCCTATTTCCATGCTCTACTGCATAACTTATAGCTTTAAGCTTGAAACCTGCATCATAAGCATGTCTCTTAACAGGAGGCATTTTTTGGGGTAGTGGGTATAGTTAACGCTAAAGCAAAGATATATTGCAAGGATCCTACAGAGCTGTAAGTATCACTCAGTGTGGCTCCTGATTACGGTGGCCGTAATGCTCAATCCATTTATGGATACTGTAAAAACCCAAGTGAAGAATAAATTCATAGGCGCACGGGGGGGAGGAGCATGGTGTGTGCTGTGGTATGCCGCCGCCGACCCCTGCCGCCCACGATAGAGGTAAAGGATCCTGTATGAACCCCTCTCTTTACTGTCGGGTTCATATATAAGGCGCACCGGATTATAAGGCGCACTTTCTATTTCTGAGAAATTCTCAACATTTTATGTGCGCCTTATAGTCCGGAAAATACGGTATATGAGCTGGTAAGTGCTCCCGACGTATACGACTAATGTTTCCATAGCGCCGCATTGACTCGATTTATGCCAAAAGAATGTCATTTTGGCATACGCCAAAGCAATATTTGTTGTCATAATTTTTTTTTTTTTTTAAACTGTATTGAATTACGTTGTTGACTTCATTATTCAATACAGAGGCATCCCGGAAAAAAATGTATACCCCGCAGTTTATTTTTTATTTTTATGTAATGGTAGTCAGTGGTTGATTCAATATAGTTTCATACGTCGAAGGTATACATGCTAGTATTTTATGACGTATTCATCCAAAGTGCACTGCAAACACGTAAATCACCATTTGTTGTAAAACATTTGAGCTCCCACAATTCGCTGTTTTCTGCTGACTGGAAAGCAGCTGAATTCTGATTTACCTCTTCGATAAGAGTGAGGAAAACATCATGTAATTCGGAATTAATAATAGCAGGTTTACTCAAACTTCTCTTAACCCATTGACAATCCTAAACAATATAATAATAGAATTACAAATAATGGCACTGATTACCACTAAACCTGACGTCACCCTTAATCCCCGGGGATATTTGATATTGACCCATAACCAATATGTATGATGTATATCAACGTTAATTCCTTCTTCACCTTAGACTAACAGGAGTACGACAGGAATACGATCTCTAACCCCAGAACCACCCCATGTAAGAGTGTATGATTTCATTTATGTAGAAACCTGCCAAAGTCTGTATAATCAGGGGGCATTTAGCTATCTGCGTTGTGGGCATAAAAGCACTTAAAGCCCCACCTTTTAAAAAGCCTGCATTTGCCCTTGATGTGTATGGGGGCAATCTCAATGTTCTCCAGAGTCTGGTGTTGGGACAAACCAGGACGTTGCGAATATATCCATGGCAAACTGAGCCTGACTTGACTAGTAGTTGCTTATTCCTACTCCCTATACAATAACCATGTACGCTATGCTGATTTTAGTTTGCATGTTTATGGGAGAATCGTTAAGCCCAAATCCGTATGCTTAAGACATTCTAGTTTCTTCTACAAGTTTTATTATCTGTAAAATTATTATTATTATTATTATGGCTACATTTACACGACAGTGAAAAAAATGGCCATTAAAAACTGATCAACTGTCAGTTTTTTCATGGCCATTTTGCATCAGTGTGTCTCTAAATTTTTATCCATTTCCGGTCCATCTGTCCATTTTTAATGGCCTTTTGTCATCGGTTTGCTGTCCATTTTTAAAGGCTGTTAAAAAAAATTCCCACATAGGGCCGGTGCCCGAATAGTACCACAGTGCCCACATAGCCACTGTAGATAGTGCCAGAGCCCACATAGTACCACAGTGCCCATTGTAGATAGTGCCCACATATAAAGTGACATAGTGCCACAGTGCCGATGTAGATAGCGCCGCACCCCCTATAGACAGCTGCTCCACCACCCCCCTGTCTAGATAGCACCACTGTAGCTCCCTGTAGGAGCAGAATCCCTCTGACTGGGGATTAAACTCCAAAACTGAGCCCCTGACGTCTCTATCCATATATGGACAGTGACATCAGGGGCTTCCTCTAAGAGCGGAACCCCCTGCCAGAGCATCAGCATCGCTCTGGCCGGGGATTCTGCTCCAGGAGTACCCCCTGGCATCACTGTCCATATATGGATAGTGATGCCAGCAGCTTCTCCAGGAGGGGACTCCCTGAGTCGGCACGCTCGGGCTGGGGATTCCGCTCCAGGAGTAGCACCTGACGTCACTGTCCATATGTGGACAGTGATGCTAGCGGCTTCTCCAGGATGGTAATGTCTGGCCAGAGCAGGGTCTGGCCGCCAGGGATTCCGTCCCAACACGGAGCTACAATGGTGCTTTCTACAGGGGGGTGCCATCTACGAGGGATGGTTGCTATCTACAGGGGGATGTGCTATCTACAGGGAGAGTCAGAGGGAGCCCAAGACAGGAGTCCCTGGCCAGAGTTCTTGCGATGCTCTGACCGGGGACTCCATAGTCGAAAGCCCAACATCACTGTCCATATATGGACAGTAATGTCAAGGGCTTCCCTGGGCTCAGCGCTCAAAGTAGCGCTGTGTCCTGGGCCAGGATCGGTTTTTAGCGGCAGTTACAAGGATTGATTCCTTAAAAACGGCTGTTAACCCCTTCCCGCCGCAGCCCTTTTTCAGACTTTCACTTTAGTTTTTTCCTCCCCACCTTCCAAAAGCCATAACGTCTTTATTTTTCCGTCGATATAGTCATATAAGGGTTTGATTTCTGCGGGACGAGTTGTAGTTTTTCGTAGCACCATTTATTTTGCCATATAATGTACTAGGAAATGGGGAAAAAATTATTTGTGGGGTAGACAATAAAAAAAAACAGCAATTCCTCCATGGTTTTTTGCGCGCCGTTATTACGGAATTCACTGTGCAATTAAAACAACATGTTAACTTTATTCTGTGGGTCAATACGATTGCGGCGATACCAAATAAATAAATATATATATATATATATATATATATATATATATATATATATAGTCTTTTCTATATTTTACTACTTTTACAAGTAAAAACCGAAGTGTGTAAAAAAAAAAAAATGTATTTTGTGTCGCCAAATTCCAAGAGCCATAACTTTTTTAATTTTCCATCGATTAAGTGGTATGAGGGCTTATTTTTTGCGGGATAAGCTGTAGTTTTTAATAATACCATTTTGGTGTACATGCAACGTTTTGGTCACTTTATTTCATTTTTTTTTTTGTGGGAGATTAGGTGACCAAAAAATATAGATTCTTGCGTTTACAAATTATTTTTTTTCTGGCGTTCACCGTGCGGGTTAAATAATGATATATTGTAATAGTTCAGACTTTTACGGACGTGGCGAAACCAATTATGTTTATTTTATTTATTTTTTTACTATGCTCTAGGGGGAAAAGGTTTTATTTTTTCTAACTTTTTAAAAAAAAAAATTTTTGACATAAAAAAAAAACTTTAACTAATTTTTTACTTTTTTTGTTAGTCCCCCCTAGGGGACTTCAACCAGCTATTGACCGCAGCATTTAACGAGTTAAACGAGCGGGATCGCGCTCGAGTGCGATGCCGCTCGTTACTCTGAAGTGTCGGCTATAACAAACAGCCGACACCGGCATCGTATGAAGCGTGTACACTCCGTGAGCCTGTTCCATACTTCCCCTACCCGACTTTGGAGTATGGATACGTCAAATGTCGGGAAGGGGATAAAAACTGATCCGTTGAGTTCTATGGGAGAAAAAAAAAACAATAATAAAGCAATTCCCAAAAACTTCTGTGTGAGAACTTCATTGTTCTGAAAACGTCCGTCACATGGCCGTTTTTCTCTGTTGTGTGAATGTAGCATAACTGTAATATTGTGATTTTTGTATTTGAGGGTCATATACACCTCTCCCTGGAATGTTAAAGAAAGAGAAGATCACATTCTGCAGATGGTAAAAGATCAGTCTAATTTGAATCCAGAATACGTCCATGATATATGCAGCAATGTGGAGAGTCTGACACTTTCAGGTGTCGAAAATGAGAACATTCCCATGAGTAAGGAATTTGTTGTTCGGAAAATACAGACAGAGGAAAACCACAACTATGATGGTAAGATTGCAACAAGCTGAGCAAGTGATCTGACCTTATCAGAGGCAAGTAAAAGATATACTTAGACTATATTCACATCATGTATTTTGGCCTACGTTTAGAGTATAAGCCAGAAAATCTCTGGATGTATCCATTAAACGAAGGCTGTGATGGATGCCTAACTGTGGCATCTGTCACCCATAGACTATTATGGCATGCATTTAATGTATACGCCGTGAACGTTCATGACCTTTTCGTATATGTGAGGGTATGTGCACACGAGAAGTGGCTTTTACGTCTGAAAAGACAGACTGTTTTCAGGAGAAAACAGCTGCCTCGTTTCAGACGTAAAAGCTCCTCCCCGCATTTTGCGAGGCGTCTTTGATGCCCGTAATCTTGAGCTGCTCTTCATTGACTTCAATGAAGAACGGCTCAAATTACGTTGCAAAGAAGTGTCCTGCACTTCTTTGCCGAGGCAGTCATTTTACGCGTCGTCGTTTGACAGCTGTCAAACGACGACGCGTAAATGACAGGTCGTCGGCACAGTACGTCGGCAAACACATTCAAATGAATGGGCAGATGTTTGCCGACGTATTGTAGCCCTATTTTCAGACGTAAAACGAGGCATAATACGCCTCGTTTACGTCTGAAAATAGGTCGTGTGAACCCAGCCTTAAACTAATACCATTATAGCCTATGGGTAATTGGTGCCACTGTTAGGCATCTGTAACCAATCTGTTATTATAGTATTCATTTAACATATAATTAATCTAAAGCTCATGACAAATAACTTTAATGGATGCCTATGATGTATGCTGTACAGTGGGATATGTCAACCATAGGCTCCCATGTTTAAAAGAAACAAAAACAAAAAAAAATAATGCATGCTGTACAGCAGGGGTCTCAAACTCGGCTGGGTTAATGGGGCGCACATAGAAAAAATGTGACGTTGACGGGCTGCATTACTTTCAAAGTTGATACAATGCAAAATCTTTGTTAGGGTATGTGCACACACACTAATTACGTCCGTAATTGACGGACGTATTTCGGCCGCAAGTCCAGGACCGAACACAGTGCAGGGAGCCGGGCTCCTAGCATCATAGTTATATACGATGCTAGGAGTCCCTGCCTCTCTGCAGGACAACTGTCCCGTACTGTAATCATGTTTTCAGTACGGGACAGCAGTTCCACGGAGTAGCAGGGACTCCTAGCATCGTACATAAGTATGATGCTAGGAGCCCGGCTCCCTGCAGTGTGTTCGGTCCGGTACTTGCGGCCGAAATACGTCCGTCAATTACGGACGTAATTAGTGTGTGTGCACATACCCTTAATCAGTTATTTGAACCACTATAATAATACTACATTACTATAAGGGTATGTTCACACAGAGTTTTTTGCAGGCAGAAAATTCTGCCTGGAAAAATCCGCTCTGGTTTTTTAGAAGTGGTTTTGCACCACAGGCATTTCTTGCTGTGGATTCCGTGGCAAAAAGCCTGTCAAAAAACTCAGTGTGAACAGGGCCTAACAATACCACATTACTATAATACTACATTACATTATTATAACACTACTACATTACTATAATACTACATTACTATAATACTACATTACCATAATATTAATATAATACACATTACTATAACAATACCACATTACTATAATACTACTACATTACTATAATGTAGTATTGTATTGTTATAGTAATGTAGCTCTGCCTGGAACTCCAGCTCTGCTCCTGACATCCCTGTCCATATATGGACAGTAATGTCAGGCGCTTCCTCCAGAGCAGGAGTCCCAGAGCAGAGCGCTAGTATAAGCTCTGCTTTGGGACGTCATGAAGGAGCGTAGGTGCACTCCTCCTTCGACCTGCTCTCTCCTCTACCGAGGGAGCTACGGTGCTCGGCGGGCCGCATGCAGCCCACGAGCCGTGTGTTTGTCACCCCTCCTGTACAGTATATATATATATTTTTTTTGCGAGATCCCATTGTCTACTACGCTATTCCATACCTCAAAATAAAATGTTAACCAACATTTACCAGCTTGACACTCTTTTGGCCTCGTCAGGCTAAGCCTTATGTACACATTTATTGTCTAAGCTTTCCTGGCATACACGATAAAAATAAGGCAAAAAAACGTGATGTGAGCAGAGCTTTACGAGCATGAAGTGAGAACTCCCGTTGCAATTTAGGCATTTGCTTATAGAAAAACCTGTCTAAAGAAAGTAAAACATTAAATTTTTAGTGTACGTTAAAATTATAATTTTTTTAACTTATCTGTGCTGAGCTAGGATCAAATACCAGATGCAATTAAAATTACAGGCCTAAAGTCTAAGCTGCACTTCTGTGGGATTGTGATCGCATTTCCTTCTCTAATTTGTCAGATGAAGCGTAGTCCTAAAGAACTTGCGTGGATTGCGTTTCTCAAATGCATCCATGTTTGCAAATATTCCAGCCAGGTAGGATCTAGGCATTGATGTATTTGGTGCTTTGATTAATACATGGTCTCTCTGACCACCGTGTATTTGATAGATATTAGGAGGGGTCATGTTATCGAATTCTCTCAACACTTATGGCCTGTAAATTCAAGTAACCATACATTATCTTTATGTAAAAGATACTAAAAAGTGTGTGTGTGGGGTCCTCTGGCCATTTTTTATTGATGGCCTAGCCTCCGGATAGGCCGTCTATGTCAGATCAGTGGGGGTGCGACAACTGGGACCCCTGCCAATCAGCTGACTGAATGTGCCGCGGCGTTCACTAGTATTCACGATCGTGCGTCCCCATACAGTAAAACATTGGCCTGTGTAAAGGGCCTTGATCGGCGCTCGTTATCTGCCCGTGTAAGCTGAGCTCTACGCATCAGTTAAAAACATCAGCCAGAAATCAATGCCTTAATGCAGGTGTGAACAGAGCCTTATACTGCTTAGATCTTAATAAATTCCCAAAGGTGCTATGATGGCTGCCGCAGCAAAATGACATTGGTAAATAGTCAATTGTTGTGCATAAAGATGACTCTTAAGACATGATATCAGGGCTGAATAGCTATATTAAGATCTATCATTCTGTTTTTAACTACGACTGTGGTAGAGGCTGTTAGCTGCTACTGCAATCCCCACATTACTCATGGCAACAGATGTCGCTGTGACTTTCTACATACTACTTCTGGAGGGAAGCGGCAGTATAAGGCTGTGCTTACGTCTGAAATAAATGTAAGGAGAGCCTAAGTGAATGGAGTGGGCAGGCACATCTAGTGACGTCACTCACTAGTGCCTGCCCGCCCGCTATAGTGGTGGGAAAACGGAGGCTAGGCAAGTAACAAGTAGTCACGTGGCTCTTACCCAAATTTGATTCTTATGTGCCTATTGCTAGTTATACACTGCCATAGTGGCTAAACTGATAAAATGGAGACCGTGTGGGGAGTTTATTGAGACTGGAGAGTCATATGCCCGTCTTCATAAAGAAAGTTAGAGTAAAATGCGTATAAAAGTGAAAAAATTCCGCCAGTTTCTCTTGTGCTCCATGTAATAGGTCAAAATAGATATGTATCCACGTTCTTCGGTCCTGGGACTATGTTGGTCCTTCTGGTGAGCAGCGTCTTAATGACTTTAGATTCCGTTTTACGAAAAATGCTTTTGTGTAAGCTTGACGCTATATGGTTATTTAGAATTTATTAAAACTGGTGTTACCATTGCATCTGCATCTTGTCATAATGGAGTGTTAATGAATAGTTTAAAAGTGCTCAAGATTGGCACACAGAAGGGGATCCCTTTAGTCTTACTAGGGACAGACTCCGAGAAGGCTTTTGACAGGGTCCGGTGGTCCTTTTATGCTTGCCGCTCTACAAAAATTTGGTTTTCCTGACAAATTTATATCCGCCATTTTCTCTCTCTACACTACACCCAAGGCTAGCTTACGCATAAACGGCACAATCTCAGCTACTTTTGACATAAAAAAAACGGTACGCGACAAGGTTGCCCCCTCTCCCCAGCCTTATTCATCCTCACCTTAGAAACACTTATCCAGAAACTTATACAGACTACTGATATCTCAGGTATACAACTGGGGAACCACACTCACAAAACAGCTGCTTTTGCAGATGACCTTCTGCTCTTGATCGCAAACCCTAAGCAGGCATTTCCCTTGATATTACAAGCTTTTAATTCCTTTGGTTACGTGTCAAATTTCAAAATTAATTACTCCAAGTCGGAAGTTCTTAATGTTTCTGCATCACTGGTGGATATATGTGACATACAACATCTGGCCCCGTTCCAATGGCCACAACATAACATCAAATATCTGGGCGTCAAGCTTACTAAAAAATCCTCACAACTTTGTGCTGCCAATTTCGTCCCCTTACTGAACAAAATTAAAACCCAATTAAACTCCTTGCGGATTCCCTTCCTATCCTGGGTGGGGAGAAAAAAATTATCTGAAGACTTACATTCTCCCTCAAATCTTGTACGTGCTTCAAACTATACCCATTCATTTGCCCAACACTTTCTTTAACTCCATCAAATATCTACTCTCAATATTTCTCTGGAACGCTAGAAAGCCACGACTAGCACACAGACACTTGATTCTCAAATCCCACTCTTGCGGAGTGGGCCTCCCAGACATTTCGACTTCCTATAAGGCTATACACCTTAGCAGGTGGGTTTCCTTGAATAGAATCCGGGACGCGTCCTTCCTCCAGATTTACAAGCTCGACTCTGGTGGCCCTCTCTAAAAACTGGTCTTGCAAACTCCATAAGCCCTATGATTAAAGGTAGCATTTTAGTATCTCAGAAATTTTTCTGCGGCAGTACCCCAATGACAAAAATACTGCCACTTACACCTCTCCACCTACTCCCTATACTCGCAAATTGCACGGCTAACCCTGATGCTTTCTCCAAAAGCATCAGCTACGGTATTATATTTTAGAAATAGAAAAATTCCCGACTTACAATCCCTTTTACCTTAAGATACACACTCGACCCTGCCTTTCTTACACTCCCTGGGTTTCAGAGAAACAAGCAACCTCTTTCTGCAGATGTTCCCGGATATCTCCGAACCCTTCTGGCTGGAGACATATTTGTTATTACCTGCTCTTCCTAAAGGCTTAGTCTCTAAGATATACTCTGGCTTGATTTTAGATGGCTCTCCTGCGAAGCCTAGTTTTCTACTAGCCTGGGAGAAGGAACTAGATGTCACCTTTTATTTTGAAGCATATATTTGGCTTCTCTAGATGTGTTAAAATTCAAGAGAACTCTTTTAAGACCATAACCAGGTGGTACAGAACTCCGGATTTTCTGTACAAAATTAATCTGATCCCATCCAACCAGTGTTGGAGATGTAATTCTGACGTTGGTAAAATATCCCATATCTGGTGGGACTGCCCCTTGATCAAGCCCTTTTTGGATAGAGTGGCTGACACAATTCAGAGAGTTACGAAACAAACCCTCCACCTTGGAGCTCCTCTTATCCTTCCTCTGGGCTCCATCACAAAACTTCTGCCCGAAACGTAATGATTTCAAATGATTACGGTGGCCAAACTACTGATTCCACTCCACTGGAAATCGACCGAACTCCCAACATTCCGTGAGTGGTTAGATAGGATGGACTCCATTTGCAGGATGGAGGAGCTCTTGAGAACTAAGAAAGCATGTTACCTATCTGAAGGTGCGGACACCATGGCTGAATTTCCGTGCCTCTACCCCCTCCCACCGTGAGTTACCCCTCATGATCTTTGGTGGGTGGCTGAAATTGAACACCTTATGACTGCACAGGTTCCCTCCAAATGTGAAGACCCTAACATTACTCCTCTTACTCTCAAACTATGTATGGCATCAGATCTCTCTCATATATCACCTTATTGATTTAAATTTTTCTCATACTGTGACACGGGTACCCTGTATATAGTTACTAATGTTTATACTTTAATGTTTCTCGTCCTGTATTGTCATTCTTGCAAGGAACTTCGGCCTGTGCGCCGTAAGCTTCCTCTCCTGCTCCCCATGTTCTATGTAAGGATGTTCTTTTGTTATATATATTCAATATAACAAAGATTTGGAAAAAAAAATAAAAAATAGCTCAAAATGCATTTATATTTGCTGCAAAAAAACACAAGAAAAAAATGTAATATTTGTTGGGAAATGTTTAGAAAATTATTCATTCATAAATGTGCAGTCACAATGTATAGTATTTGCGTTGTCCTAATACTGGTATTTTTTTATTAGACCTTTCTGGAAGTGAGACATCTTCTGATCTTGGCAAAGATTTGCTGTCGGTTTTCAAACAGTCCCATGCTGCTGATGTAATTATCCAAGTGGAAGAAACGCGCTTTCGTGTGCACAGGTATTCTTGCTTTATTTCCCCCCCAAAATTTTTTAATAATAATATTAGCAGTTTGCATGGAAGGGAAAGATTCGCAATAGAATATAGTATCAAGGAAACTTGAATGGAATACTAATATGAAATAGTCAATATCCATGTTGTAATTAATGAGAGCCTGACATAGTATAGTAGGAGAAGCCTCCTTCCTGGTTCTTACTTCCCATATGCCATTTTTATTTTCCTGCCATTACTAACCCATAATCCAGGGCTATCTTGTATCTCTCTATCCTCCGGTCCCAGGGTACCGCTCTCATTTTTACACTGGCTAGCATCAATCCCCCATGATGGAGTCTAAAGAAAGGTCAATCGGCCAAACGAGTGTTCAGACGAAAGTTATTACATGTGTATGGGCATCGTGTGGTTTCTTTTATGCGTTCCAAATATTTTTCATACATGAGGTTATGTTGTGCTGTGAAAGAAACCACAAAAACACTCCTTGGTAAAAACATAGCTTTGCCTTTTTGGGGTATATTCACACAGTTTTTTGCAGGCAGAATTTGATTTTGATCTGCCTGCACGCTGTTTGCGGCTTTTTTCGCCCGCAGCCATTGAGCAGCGTGGGCAAAAACGCTTTCTCTGCCTCCCATTGATGTCAATGCAAGGTCAGAGACGTAAACGGCTGAAGATAGGGCATGTCACTCCTTTTTCCCCACGAGCCGGTTTTACCGGTCGCGGGTAAAAACTCCTCCGCTTCCCATTGAAATCAATGGGAGGCATTTTTTGGCACGTTTTACGATGCGGTTTCCGCATCAAAAAAACGTGTGAAAAATCTCTGTGTGAACAGGCCCTTAATATGGTTTTCATGTGCCAGAATCCAGCTCCTAACTCAAGCTTTTTGTTATGCTTTATGAAGTGTATTGCAAACTAGCATTTTATATGCCCTATGATTGTAGACTGGATTATGTTTTTGTACGTCGCATTGTATTCCGGCAGGAAAGTTTAGACTACTTATAATGTCCTTCATATCACAGTGTTTTCAGGCAACATTCTGCTCGGTGTCTTTCTCATTTTCCTTTCACTGACCGTGATGTTTAGCTTTTAGACTAAGTTTTATCATGCGGACAGAGTGGAACGGCTTCACCGCATCATCTAACCACTTCTATGCGTTCTGCCTATAAAATCTACTGCTACCCTAAAAGCCTGTTCTGGCTGGAACGCTGGGCTTTGTGTTTGGGGAGAAGATAAAAATGGTAATTAGGACAGTCCCTTTGTGTTTTTACACACCGTGCCTTCGAAAGAAATCACAGATTTGAAGTCGTTTTAAAAAAAACAAGCACCGTATATGTTTAAAGAAGACATTTTTTTTCTCTTTCTGTAAGCTTACAATACAAAGCTACTGTTAAACGTCAGACAACTTGGAGTTCAAAAAGCATTTTAATACATTTGGTGCAGATCTCTCCAACTAAATGTGGCCCAATTATTTCTCTTACAATTTATTTTCATTAGTTGATCGTATCTTCCTATAATGAATACATGAGACGGTCCTTGTGTTTCTTGGCATCCAGTTAATGATCTGCTTGACTTTCCAGGGCTATCCTGTGCGCTAGATCCAGTTACTTTGCTGCTATGTTGAGTGGATGTTGGGCTGAGACCTCTCGAGACCTAATCAAGATCCAAGGGTAATCACATCTTTGCATCTCAAATATTCTTGTTAATTGATTCAGAAAGCGCCATCGCATCCTCCGTGTAATCTTTATTGCTAGTAAAAGTTGTACAACTGTACAGATGGTTTTAAAAGAATTGTATCTAAGGCCCCATTCACATCATGTTTTTGCTTTACGTTTAGTGTGCTCGTTGGAAAAACTCCCGACATGCGTACTTAACGTGTCCGTAGGACTCCATTAGCCCGACGGCCTCAGTCGGACTGGTATGTGTCGGTATACTTTCATTTTTTAAGTAAAGAATAGCGCAGTAGACTTTGCTATTCCATCCCACTGGAGCCCACAAAAAAAAGTGTACCCCACGGTATACAGTTTTTTTTCCCAACTTGGGAACCTATGGGGGACGTACGGTATGGAATACGATACAGGCATCCGATTAACACATACTTCATGGGCTTTTCAACATCTTTTCATGACTTATACGTTAAACGGATACTATAATAGTCTGTGGGTGATGGATGCCGAACAGTGGCATCCGTTGCTCATAGTGATACGTTATGAACAGTTATAACCCATTTTCATTGCATATTTAAACAGATAAAATTATAACCTATGGGTGACATATGCTACTGTCTGGAATCCATCACCGCCTACGTTGAACTGTTATTTATTTCTTCTATAGAGCCAATATATTCTGCAGCGCTGTACACAAGTTGTCTTCACTTGCTGTCCCCATTGGGGCTCACAATATGAATAGTCTATCAGTATATTTTTTGGGAGGAAACCACAGTACCCGGATCAAACCCACATACGAACTCGAAGCAGGTTTTGCCCATGTTCGGATTTTGAACCAGTGAGCCACCGTGCTGCCCATCTTTTCCCAGCATATTCATTAAACAAAGCAAAGAACGTGATGTGAATGGGGCCTAAACTAAATATGTAAACATTGTTTGGATTTGTTTGTTTTTTTTAAACTAAATCTTTAACAAGAATTTAGATCCACTTTCTTGGCCACATGCACACTATTGTAAGAATAATATAGTATTCGCAAAGTAAATGAGATTTCAAGTAATCATCTATTTGTGGCAGAATTTTTCCACACGTAATATGAGCTGCATTGCATACTTTCAAATCTGCAGAATGTCAATTTCTTGTGTTTTCATTTCTGAATTGTAGCTGACAAGTTTATTTAAAAAAAAGCACCAAAATCGGAAACAGATAATCTGAATTTGTTTCCGTAAAATATGCATCTAAAAAAATGCAATATTAAGTACGTTTTTTACATGTGTAATTACTTATGGAAAATCTGCATCAAAACCGCAGGTAAACACAAATTCTGCAACGTGTACATGTAGCCTCAAAATGCCCTCTTTGTTCAGGCAGACACGGCTGATCTGTGTTATCAGACCTACTCTGCACTTCCCTCTATCTCCCCGGCACTAGTCACAGGTCCTGAGAACACATCTTCGGATCTCCTCTATAATATATATATATATATGTGCTGCTATGTGTGTGATGGGGGTCCCAAGGGTAGGCATTAGAGTAGTATCCTAGAAAAGCTCATTTTATTTTTTTTCTTATACATTTTAAATGACAATATTATTATTTTGTTTTTTTTACATGAATCTATATATAGATTTTCACAAGGGGGTTTTCAGTTATCAAAATAAAGACAACTATTCAACATTATTTATAGAGTATAAAAAGGAAGGGAAACCTTTAAAATAAAAGTGTTGTTAAAAAGAATTTGCCCTTAACAGAGGTGTTATGTTTTCTGTTTCCTTTTAATGTTTTTGCATTATTATTACGTTCATTAAAAAGTTTTTTTCAGTTTCAGCAAATCTTATTCATTGTATAATAAAATTAATATCATACAATTTTCTAATATGCTTTGCATATCAATTCTGTTTTTAACCCCTAAGGGGCTGGCCAGTTTTGGCCTTAAAGGCTATGTACACCACTTGAAGACTTTTTTGTTTTAGTAAAAAAAAAAAAAAGTATGTGTTTTAATGCAACTTTGGAATTGGTTTTCATTAAAAACATTTTTTTGGAGATACAGCTTCTATGTATCCTGGGTACATAGAAGCTGTATCTTGTGCTGAAACCCTAATCCGTCAGGTCAGCGGGACGGACGACGTTAATGACAGCGGGTCCTTCTGTTCTCGATCACATCTAAGTTCATAACTTGTGAACAATAACAGGTGGATCCTGCGTGTCATAGACCTTCTTCCATCGTTATGTAGCTGTATAAGAGCTTGTTTTTTGTGGGATGAGTTTTATTTTTCAATGGCACCATTTTGGGGTAAATGTATTTTATTGATTTTTAGCTTTTCTTATTTTTTTTATTATCCTTTTTGGCAGTAATTCTGCCCTGGTTTTTTTTTTTTTGTGTTTACCTTGCGGTAAGTTCATTTATTATATTGGTCAATCTGAATGCGGCGATTTCAAATAACTTGTTTTATTTTTGTTGTTTGTTTTTTTTAGTACTTTTGTACAATGAAAACATGTTTTTTATTTGCTTTTTTGTGTCGCTGCATTCCAAGAGCCATAACGTTCTCATTTCTCTGTCGACGTAGTCCCATGATGGCTTGTTTTTTTGCAGGATGGGCTAGCTTTTATTGGTATAATTTTAGGTACACATAATCTTACATACTGTATTTTCTATTAATATTTCTTTATGTACGTTTTTAAGTGGTTATTATGAGAACCTTCATTGTTACCTGCAGAGGCTGATAATTTGTCCTGGTCATGTGATGGATTACACGGGCGCACGGTTCGTTACTTACAGCACAGTTATTAAAGCTCACTCTTGTAACAAGCAATGCACCTATTGGATCATTACATGACCAGGACAGAAGTAAACCATGATGGTTCTTATTGAATTGCAGCAAGCAAAGATCTTAAAGAAAAAACATGCATTTTTTTTTTATACAAAGAGTATATAAGAAAGTTGGATAACTTTTCATTATACGATGAATAACCTTTTTTTTGCTTAAACAAAAATTCCCCTTTTAAGGAATGATAAAGTAACTTTAGCCGCAATAATTATAACCAAATGCTTTCTATTAGTTGGTGCAGTATCCGTAGTTCCATTACTATTAAAGGAATACTCCGGCCAAAGAGGTCCAGCCATAATGTGCCGTATAATTTTTAACGCCGCTATAAATGCATTTATTTATTTGTGTTTAATTTTCAGTGTTAAACATGCGGATATGATGGTTATCTTGCAATTCATATATGGAGGAATAATGGACCTTCCAAAAAACATTGGTGCTGGGTAAACATTTCTGTTACTCAATTTATTAAAACTAAGTGCAAATTATATTAAATTATATTAAAGTGGGAAAACCCACTAGACTTTTTTTGTAGTGATAAAATATATTTTCCAGCTTCCTCATTTATTAAGCATACGTTTAGCTGGAAAATGGGACTGACCGAATTCTGTTAGTTGCATTGCTTTCCAGCAGGCTGCTATCTGAGGTTGCACCCATATGCATTGCCAAACTAGTCATTGATCAATAGCACATGTCACTGTAGCTGGTCTATGCAGATTGTGGCCCACTTTGGGGAATGTTTTTAACTATAGATGATGTGAACACAGCAGCATTAGCTAGCTAGGAGGGTCCTGGTGCCCAAGAAGAGCTGAGCCCTTCTATCCTGGAATGACTGGGTGTGGTGTTGGGGGCCATCACCAGCAGGAGCTCCTTTATAATTTTTGCTCTGTGTATGCTCTTTAATTTCTTAAAATCATATTGAACAAGCCTTGATGGCTTTCTTGAAAAATGTACGGTAATATTATAGGTTATGAGTACTAGATTCTGGCGATGGGGTGTTGATCCAGGGATTTATTCTGATTGCCAGATTTGGAGTCAGGGAGGAATTTTCCCCCTAATGAGGCAATTGGCATCAACCTCCATGGGGGTTTTGTCTTCCTCTGGATCAACACGGTAGGATTATAGGTTGGACTTGATGGACCTGTGTCTTTTTTTTTTTTTTTTTAAACCTTATCAAGTATGTAACTATACCTAAAACTGACTATATGATATTGCTTTCATATGGAGCAATATGCGCATGAGCTAGCTGGTCATTTTTAAAATGATTTGTCCATGAATATCTGGCCATAATCATTACACACACACACACACACACCTTAAGAGGGATTATGCTAAAGGTTTCCGTTTGTCACCGTTGTGACAGGGTTTCGTTCTTTTGACAGAATCAAGGGCAACGCTGATGTGAATACAGCCATAAACTGGTTTTGTTTTCTTTCTCTTGTAGTCAGATCCTCTCTGTTGCTGACATGTATGGATTGGAAGGGCTTCGAGAAGTCGCTATTTACACTCTGAAAAGAGATTACTGTAAATTTTTCTCTAAGGTACTGAATCTAGAATCTGTTTAGACTAAAGTTTTGAATCTCTTCTGAATCTGTGTCTATTGCAAAAAACTGTCAAATTGTTCTTATACGGTGTATGTCTATTTAGACATAAATGGGACCTGATATTCTTCATTATCTTGCAGTCAGAGGTAGTACATAAAACTCCTTTATAAGGGTTTAGAACCTATGTAAAGACAGTCGAAACTAAAATGTTAGCGCAAAATCTGCTGCTATAACTTTTTTAAATTCATAAACACGTCAACTGATGAAAATGAAGCAATGGGTGAGTATTGATTGTATTAGGGCCCGTTCACATCAGCATTCGGGTTCCGTTCACATTTTCCGTCAGAAAGAACCGATGAATAGAAAGCCGAATTGAAACTATCGCTTCTGTTTGCATTACCATTAATTTCAAAGGTAGTGCTTCGGTCTCCGTTTGTTTCCGTTCCCTAAAATTTCAGTTTTTTCATGGAAACAATAGAGCAGTGGGCAGCACTATTCTTTCCATGTAAAAAAACAACTTTGCGGTACAGAACCAAACTGAAACTGCCTGGAATTAAAGCATTACCACTGAAATCAATGGTAATGTAAACGGAAGTGATAGTTTGTTTGGCTTTCGGTTCAACGGTTCCTCTGGCGGAAAGGTTGAATGGAACCGATAAACGGAACCCGAACTCTGATGTGAACAGGCCCTTATATTGTTTTTGGATATCAGTTTAACTTGAACCAAGTTCATATGATTTTACGATGGTTATCATTCCTAGCTGTCAGTTGGACGTTATGTTAAATACCCACTTTGTGGTGGTGAAGTCTGTTGTAGCGCATGAAACACGTTGTGAAGTTTTTGTGTTGCATACCTAACAACTATTTCTCTTGCCTTCAGTTTTGCTTGAGCTTTATATTTCTTGCACTGAACCATAAGATATTCCTCATTGGTTAGATCAACTCAGTCTTTTGGTCTTGAGAAATTCTATTGCAGTTCTGTGCTGGAATTTGTGTCCAATTAGCTTGCTGTCGCTGCTGTCCGATTTAAAGGGAGTCTGTTACTATTTTTTTTTCACCTCCAAGCTGCTTACACTGCTGGTCTGTTATTGTGGAAAGCATTGCCCACATACCTTTTTATTACACATCTTGGTTCACAGCAAAAATCAACTCTTTAATGCCTGCACATGCCGCATGATAATTGGGCACAAAGAGTCCTAATGCCTCCTCATTCCCTTTCCTCTAAACTTCTGCCGTCTCAGCCAAACTGCTGCGTCAAGACACCACTTTATCCAAATAGTGTGCAGTACAGTGAAGATCCGAAAAGAGCGGTGGACGCGGAACCGAGATCCGCGCATGTGCAGGACGTCTGTAAAACCGATGCCCATAGCAGGGACAGTTGCTGCGCATGTGCCGGATCTTGACCCCACAGCAAAGGATTTGGATGTAACTGACGGAAGAGAGGAGGGAAAAGTAGGCATTAGAAATAAAAATAAATAGGAATAAAAGTTCAGGACACTTTCTGCTACGCAGGACTCTTTGTGTCTAATTAGCATGTGGCACATGGAGACGTTAAAGTACATTTTTTATATTTTGACAGAACCAAGACGTCCAATAAAGGTATGTGGACGATGCTTTAGACAATACCAGACCAGCAATGTAAGCGGCTTGGGTAGAACAAACTGGTGACAGACTCCCTTAAGGCATACCACCGGTGATCCAATTATTAACTCTAATATACACACTGAGCTGCATACTCTGAGCATTTTTTTAATCTAGAATTTAATATTGAGTGATCTACGCTGTTTGGTAGCTTCATTCATGTGCAGGCTGCATTCAGAGTAGAAGGAAACCTGGATTCCTGCAGCCCTTTACTTCCTCCTTGCTAAAAGAGATGTTACTTTCTAGCTAATAAAGACCAGTGATCACAGCCACATCTGCACTGATTCAAGCAGGCAGTCTCTTTGCAGTGTGAGAGGGTGTTATGTGAACTAGCAGGCTTATAGACTGGGACTGGGCTGCGGCTCCACTGTATAGTATCTGTAACATGGCAGACAATGGTAACTTCCTGCTAGTTCATTTGGAAGAAGGCGAGCTATGCAGCATCAACAGCGGAGCTTTCAAAGGAAAACCTCTGCAAAGGTACTGTACATGTAGATCTTTGTTTTTTATTTTTCACTGGAGGTACATTTGAAAGGAATTTTACGGTTATACATCTTTTGTCCTCCTGAATTTAATGAGATGACACGGGGTCCAAACTGCTGTAATAGTTATTGCAAATTGACTGTGCTAAACTTTATTTAATGTTTTGTGTGTTATTTTTTTTTGCACAATATTCTAATAATTATAATATTTTCTACAATGTTTGTTAAATGTTTTTACTTAAGTTTTTTTGTAGTTTTAAATTAAATTTATATTTATAAATTTATTATAAATATATTTATAAATTAAATTTATATGCTGATTAATTTCCAAATATATCTTTGTGTTTGCAGTCCGTTTTTCTGATACAGCGTTTCCAATCCCTTGCATACACTTGTGTTAAATGATAAAATGATGTCTGCCTGCTGCTGCCCCTGGAGAGAGCCTAAAGTGGTATTCTCATCTTGGACATTTATGGCATATCCACAGGATATGCCATAAATATACGATAGATGCAAGTCCCATCTCCTGGTATTGGCACCTATCCCTAGAACGAGGGCCCATTGACCCTTAGGCCTTATTCACATGAGCGTATTTCACATCCGTGTTACGTGCGTCAAAACAACGGACGCCACGCAGACTTATTCAATTTAATGGGGCCATTCAGTCATTCAGCATGTGTCCGCTGCGTGAAACTCACTGCATGTCCTATTCTTGTGCGTTTTCTTTTTTTCGCATCACGCACCCATTGAAGTCAATGGGCGCGTGAAAATCACGGACCCGTGTGCTGTCCGTGATTCTCGCAACAGTTGCTAAAGAAACGATGAGAAAAAGAAAAACGCCTTCAGTTTTTTTTTTTCTGACTTAAAAAATGCCTGTCATACGAATGACATACTCGCGGAAAAAACACTGACGCGCACCGTACACTGTCACACGGAACTGTAACGCAAGAAAAAGGCAAAACTGACACGATCGTGTGAATAAGGCCTTATACTACCTTTTTGCTGCTGTCGCTGGTCCCCGGCCACTGAATTACCAGGTGGCCGGGAGCTGAGCTGAGCTGTTTCCAGAACTCCTATAGAAGTGAACGTAGGTTCCGGAAACGGCATAGCTCGCTGTGCCACATTGTTTCTGTAACTCACATTCACTTCTATGGGTGTTACGGAATCATCGTAGCTCAGCAAGCTCGTCTGTTTCATTACTCCCGGATGGTAGGACGTGGGTCAGGGGCTTCTGCTCTAGAGATAGGTGTGGGACTGCAGCTATTGGACATACATGGCATATCCTGTGGATATGCTATAAATGTGCCAGATGGTAATAACTCTTAAAGAGCTGCATACTATTTATTGAACTCCATAATTCAACCGTATGCAAAACGCTCTTAAACTAAGATTCGCCCATGGTAAGCTATAAAAATTTGCTTTCATTTTCCAAAAAGACTCCAAAGCCTGAGAGCTGGATGGGATTGGTTGTTATGAGCAACTACTCCACTTTTTGTTTTGTACTAGTTTGATAATGTAATAGAAAAAGTTATGCAAACTAAACATTGGCCAGAATGTAAAAAGCCAAAAGGAAAGGGGTCTTTGAATTTTTCTAAATATAGATAAATGAATGTTTGTTATTTTAAATTATAAAGAACTGGAATACACATTTCTTATTACCAGTCTATGTAAATCCCTTTTTGTACTGGTATTTAGTGTTCATGTCATGAATTCTGTGTCGATGAACATAACTGGGCAGTCATTTTGTAGTACATCAAATAAATGGACACATCACAACTGCACGTGCCTGCCTTCTTCTGGACGACCATTACAATGGACATGGTGGGTCCGGTTTCTCGTATGGATCGTTAGTTCTGGATAATACTCACTAAAATAGGAACAGGCACGATAATAACAAAAAAAATAGTCTTGACTGCTAAAACAGGGAACGTTGTTAACCTGACAGGATATGATTTCATCTGATGTGCTGTCAATCACACCTGCCTGAGCTAAAAGCAGCCATCCCTAAGCTGCTCCATGCTGGTAACAATGGGTACGTGTGTCAAGGCACGTTATAATAGAGAGGCATAATATGAAATGAAGAGCAGGTCTTAAGATAATAATGAACTGAGCATGGACTAAGAATTTTGAGAGATCCTAGAGAGCCCTTTAAAGACGCCTCTTTTGTACAGTTCCTTTTTCGTTAGAAATGTTCCCCCTGAAAATAAGGTGATTACGGGGTGGTCCACTTCTTGGTTCCCAGAAGCTGTAATCTGCAGTTACCAACTTCCCTGCAGCACTACCACATGGGAATCCATGGCAATACATGGAACCAATTGAAATCAATGGGCTGTGCATGGACAGGCTAAAGGGGGTTTTACACTGGGCGATTATCGGACAGACGAGCGTTCATCAAATCGCTCGTTCCCAATAATTGCCCTGCGTAAACAGGGCAGCGATCAGCAGATTAACGAGCAGACACTCAATCTTCTGCTGGTCGTATAGTTTGAAAAAAGTAAAACATTATCGTTGTCGGCAGCACATCTCTCTGTGTAAACAGGGAGACGCGCTGCTGACCTGATGATACTGTATGGGGACGAGTGATCGGAGTAACGAACGCTCGTCCCCATCCATAGCTCCGTGTGACAGGAGCAAACAAGTGCCAATCACCGATGTCTCGTTGGCGGCGCTCGCTGCACTGGCCGATTATCGGCCAGTGTATAAGTGGCTTAAGTTTTCTAGAGAGGAAGAGTCGCTCTGGATGATCTAAGTGCCCTGAACAGTAGACCTTCCCTTTTTTTTTTTTTTTTTTTTTTTATTAAATCCTGAAAATGTTTTTTTAAACCAGGCAACCCGCGGTAGTGTGTTTATCTAATCTAGTTAAATGCATTACTATGTGATCATTCACCATATAAGGGGGGAACCCTTTTCACGCCAAAACTGCGCTATCATTCACATAAAGTAAATAAAACATAGTGGTTGCACATAAACCGCATTATCCAAGTATACCTAAAACCCTTTTAATAATCGTTCTCAAACTTTTCCCGCGCTGTATGTTAATAAACAATAAGGAGTCCGCTGGGCGTTTCAGGCATAGGAGTCCGGCATGTTCATGGGTTCACCCAGCAACTCCTCCTACATCCTGATGATTGACACACTCACGTCCTCGATGCGCTGAGCAAAATCTCGCACATGCGCCATATGCAAATCTACTTCCCTCCACAGTGCCGCTGTTTGCTGATGCTATGTACTAGCTATGTATCAGTCTGTGTACATGTGCGGTAGTGTTTTGAAGCCGTTCTCCTGTGTGCGCAGGATTGTTTACTGCATAGGATTTGAGATGGGAAGGGGGAAGAAACCGGGCTATCAATCAAGAGCTGAGAGGCAGGGTGTAGGTGGACAAAAAAAAGTAACTGAAGGTGCGGAAAGGCTAATTTACATACAGCACGTGCGCTACTTCGAAAAAGGAATACAGAGGTATGAGGTACTTTAAAAAAAATATATATATATCTTAATGGAGAATTATTCAGGGCACTTGAGTCTACATGACTGTAATAGTAGATGCGGTGAGGGAAAACGATGTGACAAGTCCCCGTTAACTCTTCTAATTGGCTGTGATGTTCCCATAATGTTTCTATTTGTCAGCTGGGTGTCAGTGGTAACATTTTTAGTAGGAACAGATGTCTTCAGCAGTGCTGCGTCATGTGCTGTCATCCAAAGTGTCAGAATGTAGCTAGCTATAGAATTTCTTCTATCAGGTGACTGTCAAAAGAATAATTTCTTGCACAACTACCGTATATTGATGGTTTTTGATGTTTGCTCTTTTACTTTGAAACAATATTTATTACTCCTTTCTGATCACCTTTTTAATGGCCGCATTATTCCCATTGGAAGAAGCCATAAACAGTGCTGACCAGATTCGTGTAGATGTTCAGTGATCAACATAAAAGTTGGAGCATTAGAAGAGCTTTATAAATACATTGACTTCAAGGACCATCATTCAAATACTTTTTCTGCCTTTAAAGTGGTGTTCCCATCGATCTTAAATATTGATGGTATATCCACAGGATATGCTTTTAAGTGCAGGTTGCAGGAATTCTCACCTATCAAGCGAAAGGGACTCCATTCACAGCAGCTGATTTCCTCATAGAATACATTGGAGAAGTGACTGTGCTGCTTGAATGAGTCTTCCCGTAACTCCTGCAAGCTTCAATGGATAAGCCCCATAGGTGGGACCTTCACCTGTCTGACCCGTATGGCATATCTTGTGGATATGCCATAAATGTGTAAGAAAGGAATACCCCTTTAAAGAGTAACTACACTTTCATCAAACTTTTGATATGTCATAGAGACCTATCTAAAGTTTGGATAGGTGGGGTTCCGGGTGCTGAGACCCCCATCGTTGCTGTAGCAAAGGAGCATAAGCACCTTCGGCTGTGATCGGTGCTCCCTGTCAAGATGAAGAGCGCTGATCACAGCCAAAGGAGCAAAGTGCTCAGCTGAGTGCTTTCGCACCCTTTGTTTCAGCAACGGTGGGGGTCTCTGCACCTGACCCCACCGATCCAAACTTTTCATATGGCTCTATGACATATCAAAAGTTTGACATGGTCGTTCTTATTTAAATATTTTTCTATGCTTTCTTCCTTCACGTTGTGGCACATTCCTATCTGACCCATTAAAATCTCCAAATCTCACAGCCTCATCTTCCCAGTATTTGCATCCTTACTAGATACTCAGCTGTTTGCTGGTAAACATATTGTGGGAGCGGCCGTCTTTGGGGACAATAGATGGTCTTTGTTTTCTCGTAACAATAAACGTTTCTTGAGCTGGACCTGTAGGAAGTTCACCATTTCATAAACCCTTTTTACTAACCGATCGTTTGAATGTTTGTTGGGGATCATGTTTACATGATTTACTTCTATTACATTTATTATTTCATAAACATTTGAAATGTATTTATTTTTTGTTTTGAGATCTATTTTTAGCTATTTCTTCTTATTGTGTTTTAGCCTGTAGTCGGGATGCAGCAGTCTGTGGTAGAATGTCTATATATTGCTTATTCTGTGGGGGAGGAGCCTCTGTATACCTCATGTATGCGGTAAGTACACAGAATCGCAAGTTGCTAATTTATTGCAACCATATTGTATGTAAAGAGCTTTAGTTATTTTTTTCGTTTTTCTGAATAAAGGGTCTGTAAACCTTTGGCCGGCAGCTTGCATGAATCTTCAGATTTTGGGAGGTTCTCATCCATATTGTACACTATTTTTTTAAAATCTCCGGTCAATATACCCATTAAGAGAACAGTACTTACCTACCTGAAATGGCTGCTTGCAGAGAACAATAGCTAAGATCTTTGGGTTTAGCAAGGGACCTTTCATGCACATTTTTGGAATCCCTGTCCCTTTACATTAAATCCGGGGCTACACCCAGGCTTTTTGTAGTGCTACTGCTTTGAATTGAACTTTTGAGTGACAGCTCGGTTTGAGTTGCATCAATCTTTTAATGTATTCATTTGAACTGCAGCTGTAGCTCAATAGTTAACATCAATCAGTCACGCTACAAAAAAAGTCTAGGTGTAGCCCTGGCCTGGCAGCTGCATGATTTCTACAAGTTCCATTCAGATGAATGAAACTGATTTTCAGACGTAGAAAACTTCTGCAATAAAATCTGCTGCGTGTTACTGCACCCTAAGGCTGAGTTCACACGTTGCGGATTTGATGGAGATTTCCATGGCCGATTTTTACCTTTCTGCAATGGAAAGGGATGAGATCTGCGACGTGTGAGCTCAGCCTAACTGTTTCGGAGTAGGTTTGTTTTTACAATGTTTCTTTTTGTCCTTTTGCCTTATCACCCATGTAAATTAGGTGGATTGAGAAGTATTTTGTGAAATGTTGGTCTGAGAGAAGCTTTGCCAATTTGCCGGTGGACTTGCAAAAAAGCTGCCTTAATGTTTTGGTTCAGTCACTTGTGAGTATAAATAAGCTCATTGTCTTTATCTCTATTATATTGCAGGATATCCAGCAGCATTGTTTAGCTAGTGGTTGGGGTGTTAACATTTTGTTTCCATTCTCAGCCGCTTTTGGCTATCCCAGAAGATGAGTTTTCCTAATATATTAAATTAGACACAGTCAGTGATGCATGTAAATTCTGCTGAAACCTAACGAGAATTGCCTTGTATCCTATAAACGCTGCCAAATCCTTTCGTTGTGTGTGTATTTTTATAGTAGATTCGGCAAGCATAAGGCATTATCTTAATGTGAATGAAAGAAAAAACAAAAAACTCCTAAAATTCTGCAACATCAGAGACATGGTGAATTTTGCTTATCCAGAAGATGTGGTGCTCCCTGGATAAACTAAATGATCTATAATCTATTTATTCAGACCAAAGTTAAAATTAGCAGCTAACTCTGAATCTGCTCCTGTCTTTTGTTAACAAGGGGTTTTTAAATAGGTCAGTGCCTCCAGGATCAAAATTAATTCTCTGTGCCAGTAATGTGAAGAGCAGTGTCTGCTGTTGACTGACGCGTTTTAAAATGTGCAGCAATGACACTGTCATCTCGGTGTTAATATGATCTCCGGTCCAGGAGCTATTCTAAACACATATATATGTATTCTATTATGTACCATCTACACACTGGATATTAGACATCGTGACACAGGGATTTATAGTATTCCTTTATATTATTTTAATTTTCAAAAACGCAACCTGCATATACGGTTTGATTCATTTTATTGTCTTTTATGGCTATGAATGTTCTGAATTTCATTAATATTTTCAAATGAGAATTATGATATGATATAAAGATACAGATGTGTTGGTGTTTAAAATGTGCGCATCCTTATAATCCCCTATTGATAGACTCTAAAGTAGGGTACCTGGTTATTATTGTGACTAGTATCACGTTATCAGTGAAAGATAGAAGACTACTAGAGTCGATCAACCTCCATATATTTTTTAGATACTGTATATAATTTCTCCTCTCGTCCCGGTAAAGCCATTTTCAAAGAAAACCTCGAGAAGGAGAAGGAGATATGTTTGTAATTTTTAAACCCTTCGGAACCAGGCCATTTTTAAATTTTTCCTCCCTGCCTTCAAAGAGCTATAACGTTTTTGTAATTTTTTTTTTATCGACGTAACTGTATCAGGTCTTCTTTTTTGCGTGACTTTTAGTTTTTAATGTACCGTTTTATGGTGTTTACCGTTCAATAATAACGACTTTATTCTACGGGTCAATACAATTACGGCGATGTCAAATTTATATAGTATTTTTTGTGTTACTACTTTTACAAAGAGAAAACGAATTGTTTTTAAAAAAATAATAATAATAATTTGTTTTGTGTCACCATATTCCGAGACACATAACTTTTCTATTTTTTTTTTATTAGTAAAATATTTATCACTTTTTATTTTGTTTTTTTGTGGGAGGCAAAGTGACCAAATTTATTAAAAAAATTAAAACAAGAAATATTAAAAGTTAAAAAAAAAAATACTTTTTCTCCTAATGTAATTAAAAAAACAACACAATCTCTAAGCATTATTGGTATCACCAATTCCGTAAAGTCCGAACTATTAGAATATAATATTATTTAACCTGCACGGTAAAACAAAAGGTTAAATAATATATTCTAATAGTTCGGACTTTACGGCTGCAGTGATACCAATAATATTTAGGGTTTTTGTTTTTTTTTTAACATTACTTTAGGGGGAAAAGTTGTTTTTTTTAACTTTTAAGATTTTTTGGTTCTATAAAAAAAAAAAAAAATTATTCAAGTCTCGTTGTTTTTTTTTATTATTCCTCCTAAGGTACTTCAACATGTGATTGCTGAATCACTTGCACAATATGCTGCAATACTTATGTTTTTCAGTATATTGTGTTTTTTTACCAACTGCTATTAAGCCCTGCAACTGACAGGGCTTAATAGGAGCAGAATGATAGACCTGGGGGCCTTCATTAGGCCCCCAAGCCGACCATGACAGCCAGCGGCACCCCACGATCGGGTTGCAGGAGGGCCGCTGGAGAAAGACCATGGCATCGTACACTGTCAGCACGGATTGGACAATGTCTGTCTCTAACACCCAGGTGTTCATTTATTCATACATTTCCAAGAGTAATAACTGAGGAACAGAACAACACAGAGTTATAAGATAAGATGGTGTAGAATTATTATATTATGAGGAATACAAGAATTTACTAAAACGGACATGACCGAAGAGCTGACAGGACCTCTTTAAGAACACCTTTATGACAACTCAAATGTAAGCAGGGAGCAATGCAAACTCATGCAATAGGACGTGAAGGTTTTATATATAACAAAAATACTGTTCATCTGTAAATTTGTAAAATCATCAGCAGCACATTAATTTATCGTCAATCTGGTAAAACACGTAATGATGTGTTGTCAGGTGGTGCAATTTGCACCTTTTCTGTTGTCTGACACCGATTTATTTTATTTATTTTTTTTTTAGTGTATCTATTGACAGTCAATGCGGTTTTTTTTTTTTTGTTTTTTTTTTATATAATGACACACTTCTGCACCCAGCAATGTCTATGGAGTCTGACATGCCAGATTGTGTGATATTATTATGTGAAGTGCTTCTTTTTGCCAAATGTTAGTGCATTTATTATGAACAAAGCAGACGGTGCTGGATGATTTCTTTGTACATTGCAGAATTCCTTCAGTGTCACAACATCCTTTGTTCTCCAGTCTTATAGGAATGCAGCTTTTCTGTTGATGGAAAGTGACAGGCTGATCACCAGTCTTCCTGGGGTGAAGTGGGCAGAAAGGGCACAGAATTTGGCATCAGAATTACAGGAAGAATGTGTGAAATTTATGGTGGCAAACTTCTCCCAAATAATAAAAAGTGAAAGTTTTGCTTATTTGTTACAGGTAAAAGAAAAATAATTTTCTGTATTGATATTTTGCAATCCTTTGTGTCACATAATGTAAGACTTTTATTTATTTTTCTAGGTTTTTTTTTAATTCCACATTTTTCACAAGTCCGATGAAAGTTGTTATAAATCCTTGGACTTTCTATTGCTGAAGGTCCACATACACACTTAGCAATAGTCATTAGGCAGTTAAACCATTTTCATTGTTATCAAGTTTCGTGGAAAATGTCATCATCATGTTAATCTAGTTATCTATCATATTTTACTGCATCTGAAAATTAAGATAAAAGGGGTTTTCCTTAATCATCATTTATTACCTATCCACAGGATAGATGATGTCTTATTCGGGGGGGGGAGGGGGCCCATACGCTGGGACCCACACCGATCCCTGGTGCCGTATGTGAATGGGGCCGTATTGCGCATGCTCGGCCACCACTATATTAGGGCTGCCGGCGGTCGGACCCCCACTGATCAGACATTTATCACCTATCTTATGGATAGGTGATAAATGATGATTATGGGGAATAACCCCTTTTTGTCTTTGAGATTTGAAGGGAGTGTGCCAGCAGTTTTGACACCTGCCCTGCAAGCCGCTAACACCGCTAGTTAGCTAAAGTGGAAAGCTGTGTAAACATAATTATAGGAAGAGTCCTGCATTTTTGTGCTGTAAACCCTCCCTAACGCCTCCCCTCTGCTGTTGATTGACAGCCACTTATGAACAGTTGGAAATGTCATTGTTATTATTAGGCCCATGGAAAAAGCAGAATGGCCCCACTGGTGCACATGGCCACATTGGAACATATTAACACTGTACTCCGATCCAAATGATAAGGAGCCCAAATATGCTGGTGTGCGTGAGGCCTTAATGGTTGAAACACAGACATGGAGGGGCTGCAGACCTGTACAGATCATGTCTTATGGTTTTTCAGTCTAATAGAATTTTCTCTTGAATGCCAGTAATTGCAGCTAGCCAGAAATTAACACCTTAAAACAATGATGGAATTACGTATTTTAAGGCACGAGGATCACATGGGAACAAAAGCTGTACCAGTTCGGTCAACTACAGAACCCTTCTGCCTCAAAATTCCATTTGGAAGTTTTGAGGCAGATTTTCCTCTCCCTGAACGCCGATTTTCGCTGCGTTTTTCACCCGCGGCCGTGGAGCGCCGCGGGCATAAAACGCCGCAAAATACGCTTTCTCTGCCTCCCATTGATGTCAATGGGAGGTCAGAGGCGTAAACGCCTGAAGATAGGTCATGTCGCTACTTTCTCCCGCGAGACGCTTTTACCGCTCATGGAAAAAAGACGCCTCCGCCTCCCATTGAAATCAATGGGAGGCATTTTCAGGCCGTTTTTGATGAACTTTGCGGCGCGGTGTCCGCGTCAAAAAAACCTCTGTGTGAACATAGCCTTAGAGACCTGGCCGAATAGTTTGACACGGACAGGCAATAGGTTTTTTTTGGAGTACTACGTTTTCCAAAGCATTATATAAGCGATCACATCTACAAGTGGATGAAAGACTAACGTTTAATAAAGTATAATATTAAAAATAATAGATTCTTCCCAAAACCCTGTTTTTTCATTAAAAATTATCGTTCACCATAAAAAAAAAGTACATATGGGGCACAGCTGCAATCCTAACAGCCCATAGAATAACTTTTTTTATACCGCATGGTATTAAAACAATGGCGGATTAGCAGTTTGTGTGTTTTTTTTCATTGCCCCATAAAATGCTTTTTTGAAAAGATAGTCAAGAAATTAAATGTACCACAAAATGATGGTAATAAAAACAACAAGCTGTTCCACAAAAAAAAAATCCCTCTTACAGCTCCATCGACGGAAAAATAAATTAAGCTAATGGAATGTGTCGCTAGAAATTATAACAAATTTTTTTCAGTTAAACAATTAGTATTTAAGTGATTACACATTGTTTTAATTATTTTTTTCTTTTTTCACAAATCAGGAAATATTATAAATTAGATTCTAATTTATAACCTTTCCATGTGCTGGCCACTAGAGGGAGCAGTTCCCAAAATTGCAGCATGGTCACTGTGATAAAGCAACCTCATTGATTTATGCTGCAAATTTGGGGTGGACACACTCTCCTCTAGTGTCCTCACACAATCCCCCCTCCCTTATTCTGGCTAGTGCCAGGAGAGGGAGGGGTTTGAATGTCTTCAAACCTCCTACACTGTGTGCCGCCATTTTCTGAGCGACTGCACAGTGTAGGAGGATTAGATACAGGGCTCAGCAAACCGTATCACACGAACATAATACACACATCATATACGAACATAAATTACCTTCTTCTGCCGCCTCCGCTGGTCTACGCTCCCCTTCCTTGCGCCTTCGCTTTGTTGAACATATGGCCGGAAGCCACGGCCGGAAGTCGTCATCTTACTGTCCAGCGGCGGCTTCCGGTCCACATGAAAATAGTGCCGTATTTCGCTCTTCGAACGAGCTTCGTTTCGGTCTGTGTGGGAGCGGCGCATGCGCCATTCCCACACAGACGGCGCACACAACTGAGAATGGAACTGCTCCCATTCGCATTCTCTATGGGGCTGTATGTGCCGAATTCCATCTCTGTATGTGTCGTTAATCGACACATACAGAGATGACGAAAAAAAATGTCAGCCCCCATAGAGAAGTAAAAGTAAGAATACATTAAAAAGTAAAACATGAGAACACAATTAAATAAAAAATTTTAAAATATTTTATTATTAAAAGCAATATGATAAAAAAAATTTGTAAAAAAATCATGACCCCTTCCCTTTAAAGCCTAGAATAGGCCGGTCCCTAAGAGGTTAAAATGCATACATTGCTGTAATCTGTGGGGACAATTTGCTTGTATAAATTTTATGTGGGCTACTTGAGCCCACATAAACAGAATTCAATGTACACAGGCACACAAAGAACCGACTAGGCCGTATGTCTGAATATTAGAAGATGGACCAGCATATAGACTGGTGGAACAACGGAAGTTTTAGTCCCGCTGCTATTTATTTGGGCGTATATGAACTTTGAGCCTAATCTATACTCAGTGACCTGGCAATAAGTTGTCTATTTGGAGATACCTCAAGAAAATTAAGTGTAATGTAACTGCAAGAGAATGCGAACTGTTATTATTGTATGGATCTTCAAATGTGGCTATCTATATAACACCAGTGAAAATAAAATCCCATTATAACATGATTGGTTATAAGAATTGATACCTCGTCCACTTTCTTGATTGCGACTTTGTATCCTAATTTTTACACATGCTCTCAATAGGGAGCTGTCATACACAAGTGGACGTGGCTTTTGGGTAAAACTGAATTTTTGTCCGCACAACTCCAGTTCTCGGCACCTTGCCAGCATTTCTCCTGTCTGTCACATTTGTCATCGGATATAAATTAACAGCATAGCATTTCTTCTTACCCATTTAGGCCCAGGGGATGAGCAGCCGACCATATCTTTTAGAACATGTTTTTAATGAAATTGAGAAAAACATTTCATTTCAAAACTGCTCTTCTCTGTTTATGGCGTTGGATAACTTATTGCATTTGGCATCCGAAAATGAAATGGTGAGTGTGTCAGTGCTCTTATTTTTCTTTATTCTTTGGCAAAGCTGCCCAAACTTCCTCACCTAGGCAATACCTTTTAAGCACGACATGATACTATTATAGCCTCTCTATGTGAGCAGATTATTCAGCCATCACCAACAATTACAGAACCGCAATGTGTGTTGTCCCAGTGTGCACATATGATGGCGCAATGAATCCTACCAATCCGCTTGCTGTGAATTCTCCATGTCATGTCTTTCAAGTTTTATATTGCAAAATAAAGACCTCTACTTTCCCACCAGGTACGGTCTGCTTTAAGATATACTGTATAACCATTACACTTTACCTTTTATAAATAACTACTTGTGAAATGTACCTGTTGTACAATCTTTAGCTATTTATCATTTCCCAAATTGCAAACCTATATATATATTTATTTTTTTTGTTATATTACAGTTAGCTAAAAGTGGCACATGAATAGGTAAACGCTGAACGTGTGCCTTATAGAAGCCATGGGCCAAACTACTTAATTTTAGTTCATACCAGATGCTGCCAAGGTCAAAAAGATCCTCAGCAACACATAAGCAGCTTTGGTCTACTCTGCTCACAAAGACTCTTAGGCCACATGCACACGATGCGTATTACGTGCGTTTTTCCTGCGGCATATATGCATCGTAATACAGCACCAGCAAAGTAAATGAGATTCCATGTAATATTTTTCCGCACATATTATTGATCGTTGCTGATTTTGTGGAAATTCAAATCTGCAACTGGCAATTTATTTCGCGTTTCCATGACCGAATTGCATCTGACAAGCTCATAAAAAAAAAAAAAAGTACCAAAATATGCATCATAAAATCTGCATCGGTTTCCGCATCAAAATGTAAAAACTGCACCTAAAACGCATATAAAAAGCTATTTTGAGTTCAGATTTTACCTCTGGAATTAAAGAGGCTCTGTCACCAGATTATCAAATCCCTATCTCCTATTGCATGTGATCGACGCTGCAATGTAGATAACAGTAACATTTTTTTATTCTATTTTTTTTAAAAACTATTATTTTTGGCAAAGTTATGAGCAATTTTATATTTATGCAAATGAGCCTTTCTAATGGACAACTGGGCGTGTTTTCTCTTATTTCCAACTGGGCGTGTATTGTGTCTGTAACATCTGGGCGTGTTTACTTGTTTTACTAGCTGGGCGTTGTGAATAGAAGTGTATGATGCTGACAAACACTTCTATTCACAACCCCCAGCTAGTAAAACAAGTAAACACGCCCAGATGTTACAGACACAATACACGCCCAGTTGGAAATAAGAGAAAACACGCCCAGTTGTCAATTAGAAAGGCTCATTTGCATAAATATAAAATTGCTCATAACTTGGCCAAAAATGATAGTTTTTAAAAAAAAAACACGTTACTGTTCTCTACATTGCAGCGCCGATCACATGCAATAGGAGATAGGGATTTGATAATCTGGTGACAGAGCCTCTTTAACTGCATTTATCTTTAGTTTTGATGCAGATTTTCTATATCAAACTGAGCAACATGTGCATGTACGCTAAGAGTCTGTTCACACACGGCTGATTTTGTTGCAGAAATTTCTGCAGCTAAAAATTTGTTTCATACATCTGGGGTTATTTCTGCAAGTTCCGTTCAGATGACTGGAACTGATTTTCAGTCGTGGAAATTTCTGCCACAAAATCTGCTGCGTGTGACTGCACCCTTATGTTCGTATTGGTGTTTCTGATCATTGAGACAGTCCCAATATGCTCGTTGTCTTTGATAGGAATTCCAGTAGAAAACTCTTATTGTACTGCCAGGTAAGCAGACCCTGTCAGTGTCAAGTCGATCAAGCAGTATTCTATACTGGAAACCAGGCACCCGAGAAGAAATCAGTCATGGGAGGAAGATAACATGCAAATAGGACTGGATATTGGGCAGCTCCCCTATAACGTGCCAGCTTTTTATAACAAATTCAGTCCAAGTTCCACACACCTTTTTGCTATGTAAAACGACGACCTGCCTACCATAAGGCTATAAATAGGACTCCATTATATATACCGTTCAAAAGTTTAGGGTCACTTAGAAATTTCCTTATTTTTGAAAGAAAAGCACAGTTTTTTTCAATGAAGATAACATTAAATTAATCAGAAATACACTCTATACATTGTTAATGTGCTAAATGACTATTCTAGCGGCAAACGTCTGGTTTTTAATGCAATATCTACATTGGTGTATAGAGGCCCATTTCCAGCAACCATCACTCCAGTGTTCTAATGGTACATTGTGTTTGCTAACTGTGTTAGAAGGCTAATGGATGATTTGAAAACCCTTGTGCAATTATGTTAGCACCGCTGTAAACAGTTTTGCTGTTTAGAGGAGCTATAAAACTGATCTTCCTTTGAGCTTGTTGAGAATCTGGAGCATTACATTTGTGGGTTCGATTAAACTCTCCAAATAGCTAGAAAAAGAGAGCTTTCATGTGAAACTCGTCAGTCTATTCTTGTTCTTAGAAATGAAGGCTATTCCATGCGAGAAATTGCCAAGAAACTGAAGATTTCCTACAACGGTGTGTACTACTCCCTTCAGAGGACAGCACACACAGGCTCTAACCAGAGTAGAAAGAGAAGTGGGAGGCCCCGTTGCACAACTGAGCAACAAGACAAGTACATTAGAGTCTCTAGTTTGAGAAATAGACGCCTCACAGGTCCTCAACTGGCAGCTTCATTAAATAGTACCCGCAAAACGCCAGTGTCAACGTCTACAGTGAAGAGGCGACTCCGGGATGCTGGCCTTCAGGGCAGAGTGGCAAAGAAAAAGCCATATCTGAGACTGGCTAATAAAAGGAAAAGATTAATATGGGCAAAAGCACACAGACATTGGACAGAGGAAGATTGGAAAAAAGTGTTATGGACAGACGAATCGAAGTTTGAGGTGTTTGGATCACACAGAAGAACATTTGTGAGACGCAGAACAACTGAAAAGATGCTGGAAGAGTGCCTGACGCCATGTGTCAAGCATGGTGGAGGTAATGTGACGGTCTGGGGTTGCTTTGGTGCTGGTAAAGTGGGAGATTTGTACAAGGTAAAAGGGATTTTGAATAAGGAAGGCTATCACTCCATTTTGCAACGCCATACCATACCCTGTGGACAGCGCTTGATTGGAGCCAATTTCATCCTACAACAGGACAATGACCCAAAGCAGACCTCCAAATTATGCAAGAACTATTTAGGGAAGAAGCAGGCAGCTGGTATTCTATCTGTAATGGAGTGGCCAGCGCAGTCACCAGATCTCAACCCCATAGAGCTGTTGTGGGAGCAGCTTGACCGTATGATAAGCAAGAAGTGCCCATCAAGCCAATCCAACTTGTGGGAGGGGCTTCTGGAAGCATGGGGTGAAATTTCTCCCGATTACCTCAGCAAATTAACAGCTAGAATGCCAAAGGTCTGCAATGCTGTAATTTCTGCAAATGGAGCATTCTTTGATGAAAGCAAAGTTGGAAGGAGAAAATCATTATTTCTAACCTTGTCAATGTCTTGACTATATTTTCTAGTCATTTTGCAACTCATTTGATAAATATAAGTGTGAGGTTTCATGGAAAACACAAAATTGTCTGGGTGACCCCAAACTTTTGAACGGTGTGTGTGGGTGTGTGTGTGTGTGTGTGTATGTGTGTGTATGTATGTGTGTGTGTGTATATATATATATATATATATATATGTGTATATAACCATAGTGGCCTGAAAGATTCCATAAGGCTCAATTCAGGCGAGCGTTCTAAAACCTGCCCGTGTTTCATCAGGGAAACACTGACTATTTTACATCAGAGGTGAATACATATTGTGTCTAAGTTCATTCCCGTTTTTTCCCAAAAAAAATTGGACTGTTTTTTTTTTTTCACCATCTCCTTGCAACCCATCAGTAAAAAATAAATGCTGAACACCAGTGTGTTGTCCAATTTTCTCACTGATCCATTGACTTTAAGTTTGCGTTTCTAACGCGAGAATTAGTCCACACTAGTGCACTCCGAGAATTTCTGTGCACAGACACATGGTCTGTGCAGAAATTTGGCATATGACTGAGCCAGTTGGCTTAATTGGTCAGTGTGAAGTCCATGTGCTGTCAGTAATACACTTGGACAGCAACCGGACTTGTTAGATGGCTTTGCTCAGTGCAAACATTATCCCACAGGTAAGTCCTATTATAGTTCCTTATATTCTTCTTGGCAAAGCTCGAACATTCTTAGATAAAGTTGTTAGTTAAATAGTCAACAGGGAAGAAATTTCTGCGAAAATACATTCAGCTTTTTGCCTGTCACTTAATGGTTAATACAACTGCCAATGTGTACATTAGGGGATTAGTAGGAGGAATGTGCCTTTTTATTTAGCAGCATCATAGTAGTGAGAATATATTGTCGATAGACGGATAATGCAGCTGTGCCCACTCATAGTGTAGTAATGGTTTGTAGCTATTTTCTTCCTAAGAATGTGTAGGGCATCTGCGATTTATTTTTATTTTTTTTTATTTTTTTATGGTTCAGTTACAACCAATCACGTGAGTGTAGCGTGGAAGGTGGAAGCCCCCTCCTCACCTCACTACCGCACAGCCGTATGTGAAGTGTATAGAGCCTCTACACTACTACATGTAGTACTGGAGGAATCACGGTCTGTGTTTTACTTTATAATGAATAGGGTGTCCTAATCTGCGCCCTTTTTGTTGCACAGCTGCCAGGCTTTGCCCTTCGTTTTTGTATAGAGTGACTGCATTACTCTTCATTGTAGAAAATAGACTGCAATGCAGGAAAATAAGACAGCAGTTAGTGTGACCAGATGCAAACACAGAGAAAGGGGTTATAGACCAGACCCATTAGAGCTGCTTCTTCACCTGTTGCAGACAAATCAGTTTATTGCCGCATTTACCGTAAAACTGTTGCACTTTGCTGTAATCGTAGGAATAAATCGCAATGTATTAGTATTATTTATTTATGTTAGGTACATAGCACCAACATATTTTGTAGTGCTGTACACAAGTTGTCCGCAATGGGGCTTACAATCGAAATACCTTCTCGGTAAATTTTTGGAGTGTGGGAGGAAACCCACGCAAACACGGGAAGAACATACAAACTCCATGCAGATTATGTCCTTGGTTGGATTGGCCGCACTCCTAACCACTGAGCCACCGGGATGCTTAGTAGATCCCTAACAATTGTTACCACTCTATATTTTTGTCAAATCTTTATGTGCATACTGTAAGGAATGAAGGTTTCAGAAAATGAAAGCCACATATAATGTTACATTCCAACTGTTCTTTATAAAACGTAATACGTGTAAAACCTCAGTAGTGGTACAGACATATAAGCATTAAGCCGAGTAGTAATTCACAACATAATCTTATTCCGGAGAGAAACAATATCTATCCTAATTATTTTAGTTGGTACAACAATAAATTGAGAGCTTTCCCTTTAAAGGGCCTGCAAGACCAGAGAGATGCTAGCTCTGCAGAGACTGGGCAAACACTCCTGTGAATTAACCTCTTCCATGCTGGGAGCCATTGAAATAAATGGCATTGCAGACCAGAGGCTCACGTAGTAAAGCGATTAAGGGATTTATCAAATTCAATTAGAACAAGACATTGGGACTGCATTGTGAGCTCATTACGCCTGTATAATACCCTATTACCCACATTTACATTATGTCCTTGTTGTTTTTCTTTCATGCGCATTAAGATTATTTTTTTTATAGATATTTTTTGCAAACCAATTTTTGTTTTTAAATACAAAACAAGTTGTATCGAATGGGTTACATTATAGTACAAATGTATAGAGACGGCGTAGCAGGTAGATCTGCTGTATGACACCAGAAACCAACGTTTCAATTGTTCCCAGGAGTATTTGACTTTGCAGTCAGCTGGCAGAAAGATACCAATGAAGAAATCTGTGTGTTTGTTTAAGATGGCGGTTCCTCCATCTGTCACCCGCAGTTTCAGATTCACACTGGTTCATAATCTAATGCTGCAGGAAGGAGAGCCATCCCTAAAGCAGTAGGCAGTACAGTCTAAGTGATGACATCACTGACTTTGCTTAGGGAGTAAGTAGATTCAGCGAGAGAGAGAGAGAGAGCGAGGAATATAATGACTGGTTGCCATGGAAATTGCCTCCTGAACAGCTGCTGATTTGTTACTTGAACATAGGTTTTTACGTGCAAGATCCAGGCTCTGCGTGATAAGCTGTGGAGCTTCCTGGTCCAGTCTTTCTACGCTGTACGGCACACAGAAGGCTGGAAATTGATGCGGCCAAGTGATCAGGACAAAATACAAGCAGGTAAGTGTGTTTGTAGTCCTATGTATTTGTGCTATTAACTCACAGCCTTTATAAAAATTGCAGTATTATGTTGTGGATTTTAATTTATTTTTTGACAGCGTAATATTTGCATAAAATTCCATAAATATTGTATCGTTTTATCCAGCACAAAGAAATGTGCTGTGCAATTATCTATCTTGTGGTCATAATGATCCGTATAAACTGCATCGGCTCGTCCCTTTGTCAATGAGTGTAGATGTTTTTTTGTTTTTTTTTTCGGGTAGACATGTGGAGGAAAAGTGTCACTCTGAATAAATAAAATGGCTTTCACATCAGCAGCATCTTGAATATGAAGCATCAGCAATACGTGTGTATTGGGATGGGTCAAGTGTTCAAAAACATTGATGATATTTTTCAACATGCAATTTGGTGATGAGAGGAGTATGTATAATAATAACATTGTGGCTTTTTTTGCTTTCTATTTAAATCTCTAGTATCACATAATATAAATACATAATATGATATATTATAACCGAATGATGAAATGTAGATTCTAATAACTACACAGAACCAAATAAAATATGTATGTAAATGTCATGTGTAATGCAAGCAACATATAATATTTTTGTGCATGGCTTATGGAATCGGTTTATAATTGCTTCATCGGGCAGCACTCCCATGTTATCACTTCCGTTCTGCATGGATTTCCCAGAAGAAATCTTAGCAGCTAATCCAGTATAGTAGAAGCCACTCATGTGCCTTTACTGCGGTATAGACTACTGCTGTGTCAGACACTTCATCACGGAGGTGAATCGCTTGTAGCATGGTATTGTGTATCAGGGGAAAAAAATGGTGCATGATTTCCCAGAAGCTGCTGGCTCCGCTCCAGTAAATATGTTTTTACTGGATATTTGTTCAAATGCATCCCTTTGTAAAATAATTGTCTGTATATACATAGACGTGGCTAAGCCTGATGACGTTATGGTGTCTGCTTATATGGGTCATCGTTTATTAACCGTGTCTTTTTCTTTGCATTCTAGTTGCCTTTGACAAAGGGGATGATAGAAGACTTGCAAAGAAACCCACGTTTACGAGTTCTCAGGTAGAACAAAAATCTGTTCGCTTATATTCCATAGACATTTAGGCAAAGATAAGTTGAACGATGCAGTGTGCACAAATTAATGGCTCTTCGCCACAACTGAATGCTGCAAGCAAACTGATCTAGGTAAACAAAATCCAGCTTTTGTCTTAAAATGTGGGGGGAAAAAGTACAAAATGCTGGTTCACAGTCAATTTGGAGGTGTACAGTTTTACAGAATTGACTTCAGTTGTGTTGATTTGCAGTAGTTTTGCACGTGTTTGCCATACAAAGTGAGCATGTATTGAGCTGTAGTGATCTGTCTGATGAGCAAAGTCCCATTCTATTAGCTTCCCATCAGTTGTCGTGATGGCAAAGAACTGTCTATTGTTATCATGCAGGCTTAAAGGGGTTTTCCGATCTTAAAAAATTGTGCATATGGTTTAACTGTAGTAAGATTAGTCACTTAGTAATGTGCTGTCTGTAGCTGAAATGTCTCTATAAGCCAGTCTCGCATGCAGTCACGTGACCGTTCTCCTGGTGTTTTTCTTCAGCTTGTGTGAAGTACCATACACTCTAAACACGTGCTTATCTCCCCCCCCCCCCCCTCCCCCTCCCTGTAGTACTGGACCTGACACAGCACATGCCTCTTATCTCCACAACTCGCTGGCTCTCCTCTCCTTCCCTGCCTCTGTAGGGATAGTGTTTCACATGCTGGGCAGCAGATAATGCAGTGTCAGTGAGCAACAGAATAGCAGAGAGGTAGTAATTACAGCACTACCTTACAAATTGTAATAGAGGAACATACAGGCTGTAATAGCGGAACATGCAGCTGTAAATAGAGGTAATGTCTGTGAGGGGGAGAGGAATCATGGGAACTCCAGTCCTATACATTCCACCCACAGCAAATTCTGGCAGTGTCATAACAAAGATGCTGCACAGAGCTCGGAAAACCCCATTCATAATGTTTTTAATATGTCAAAGTACTATAAGAAAACTGCAAAATGAGCATCAGTAGTCTAGTTGTAGTGTCTCTACTTCTATTGGTGCCCACTTCTAACTAAAACAAAATGACTTAACAGTCAGTGACTGAGCCATTATAATTGTTGCTTCTACTGTCTGGGAGTCATCTCACTGCTAGGATAAGCAATGTCTATATATAGAGCAGCAAATGTTGTAGCCTTTATGTGGATTTACGTCTTTGTTTGTAGAACTGTAGATTAAAAGCCAATAGAGGGTGACTATCAAATAAATGAGGGTATGATCACACAAAGTATTTTGTAGGCAGAAAATTACGGCGCGTTTGCTGCATTTTTTGCTGCATTTTTTTGCTTGCGGCCATTGATCGCCGTGGGCAAAAACACAGTGAAAAACACTTTCTCTGCCTCCGATTTATGTCAATGGGAGGTCAGAGACATAAACGCCCAAAGATGGGGCATGTCGCCTCTTTTTCCCGCGAGCCAGTTTTACAGCTCGCGGGAAAAATCAATGGGAGGTGTTTTTGGCCGGATTTTTTTTGGTACGTTTTCCGACGTGGTTTCCGTGTCAAAAAACTCTGTGTGAACAGGGCCTTAGAGGTTAGTTCGTTCTGGCACAGCATCTGGGTCATGTGTGTGCTTTTTTTTGTTTTTTTTGAAGCACAAAAATTGCAATACGAAACATTATACATTAACCATCCAACCAAGATTTTCAGGTGCAGATTTTGGTGCAAATCTGATGTAAATTCACTTAAAAATCTTAGTTACGTGCAGATTTTGCCTCAGGTTTCACCCTTTGCAGTGTAACGGTATGTTCACTTCCGCTAGACCTTTCCATCGGAGAAACCATATCAACGGAAAGGCAAGCAAAAACCATAGCTTTAGTTTGCATTGGCATTGATTTCAATGGTAATGCTTCCGTTGCAAATGGTTTCCGTTCCGTAAGGTTTCTGGGTTTTTTTACGGAAACAATAGCGTAGTCAACTGCGCTATTGTTTTCTCCAAGAAAACTGAAACCTTACGAAACGGAAATCATTCGCAACGGAAACATTACCATTGAAATCAATGGTAGTGCAAACGGAAGCTATAGTTTCCATTTGCCTTTCCATCGATGGGTTCCTCTGACAGAAAGGCCTAGCGGAACCCATCAACGTAAACCAACTCTGATGTGAACGAGCACTTAAATCTGCAACATAATAGGCATCTGAAAATCCACAGCATGTCCTAAAATCTGGTCAGATTTTATTCCACCACGTGTGAATGGTGTTTTGTAAGTCTTGTACTGTAATCTATTGCAGATTCTGCACCACAAAATCTGTAACCAATCCACCCTATCTCAACAGGGCCTTTTTTATTTTATTTTTTAAATCTGCTTGTTGGAACTTAAAGGCCCTGTTCACACAGTGTTTTGACGCAAAAACCGCATCGGGAAAACGCAGCAAAAAACAGCCCGAAAATGGCTCCCATTAATTTCAATGGGAGGTGGAGGCGTTTTTTTCCAGCGAGTGGAAAAACCGTCTCGCGGGAAAAAGAAGCGACATGCCCGGTCTTCGGGTGTTTACATCTCTGATCTCCCATTGACATCAATCGGAGGCAGAGAAAGCATTTTTCGCTGTGTTTTTGCCTGCGGTGCTCAATGGCCACGGGCGAAAAACGCGGCAAACGCCGTGTAGGCAGATCAAAATCTGTTCCAGAGGGAATTTTAAGGCAGAATTTTCTGCCTTCAAAAAACTCTGTATGAACAGGGGCTAATCCTTTCATGAAAGTCACAATTTTTTTAAATGTGTGGATTATTCCTAAAATTAATAATAAACTATATAAATATTGAATAATTATCTTATAATAAAAGCAGGTGCTGGGGTTAAAATTCAAGTTATTTTAAAGGCTTCGCATTTAGATCAACGCAGCATCAAGTGTGATTCAGACTGCTGTAACGTGGAAGCGTTTCCACACCTGTGGTTCTACTAAACAGAGTTTAGATCGCCATGGAACCCTATGGTGATCTAAGTTTGGGTCAGTAGACCCGTGGGATGTTCTGTTATTATGGTCGTAATACAGCTGAAAAATGTAAGCCTCATTACTGATGTCTGAAACCCACCTCAAAGGGTTATTACCATCACAGAAAGGATAGCATATCCAAGCAATATGCCATCACTTTTTTAAGGATTGTTGAGGGTCCTGGCAGTTGAACCCCCACATATCAGAAAGTGATTGCATATCTAAACAATATCCCATGGTAATAATTGTTAAAGGGTAACTAAACGTTCAAACTTCTGACATGTCAGACGTTTTGATCGCTGGGGTTCTGAGCGCTGAGACCCCCACCGATTGCTAAAACGAAGCAGCAGAAGCACTTGTGTGAGCGCTCAACCGCTTGCTTTTTGTTCTGATTTTCTCGGAAAGCTGAGCAGTTGGTGTACGGACTAAATAGAAAGTCTATGGGCCCGTACACCGCTACATCGGATTTCTGAGAAAAGCTCACACGAGCGCTTCTGCCGCTTCGTTTTAGCGATCGGTGGGGGTCTCAGTGCTCAGACCCCCAGCGATCAAATCTTCTGACATGTCACTTTGACCTGTCAGAAGTTTGAACGTTTAGTTACCCTTTTAAAGCTGGTCGTACACTTTGCAATATTTTATGCTGATGCGGCAATTGGGCAGAGAATCTCCTAGGGAATGAGGAGCTATCTAAGCTGGCACCACCGTTGTCACATACTATTTCGTTGTAAATGGAGAGCTGTCTGCGCTGGCACAGCTGGAATCTTTTGTCTTACTTGACCATATGTGTCAATGGGACCTTTTGCTGTTTATGATCAGTTTTAAAATGCACCGTAGATCTCTTGTTAAAAATCATTGTTGAAAATTAATATACATGTTTGTTATTTATTTACTTCTTCATTACAGCAAAACCAATCTAAAAGTGTGAAGTTTGGCAAATCTCAGACAACTGAACATAAGAGACTTTCAGACAGTGTTTTGTCAAGTCGCAGGAAAATGAAATCTGATTCTTTAGGTGCCTCTGGGCATACAAACCACATAGCTAGGAATTCTTCTGGAAAAGGGAAAGAGGATGATGTAAAAGGAAAGGATGTAATGAAAGTGGTGACAAAAGGAGCTAAAGATGCAAAACCAACAGAAAAAACAGCCATGGTCAGACCAAAAATCAGTTTAAAAACAAAACCCGAAAATAATGGCCAATCAAAGACTGAAACTTGTGCTTCCAAAGCTGACGCTGCCAGCATACCGAAACTGGCTTCTTCTGTAAGGACGGGAACTAGGCCCAAAGTGACAAATGGAAGTTTTAACCCACCAACTAAAGTCAAATCGCTAAAGAAATCTGACAAAGATCCAGCTTCTCCAGTGAAAGGTTCTTTGCCAAATGTTAAGTCTACAAACTGCAATGGAGAACTTCCCAACTCAAGCTCATCTTCAGGAGAACACAGCCATGAGCATGTAGCTGAGGAGCAACTGAATTCTGCAACACATTCTCCACCAGTCAATAAAACCTTGAAAAACAGTCTAGATTGTTCAAAAGATCAAGGAGTAGGTGAGTATTTGTTTATTTTACGCATTGCTTTGACTCTGTAGGCTTGTTATGGCTGATTTCACATTCCAATTATGTTCAGGTCACTGCATTTTCATGCTATAAATCCGGGCATTGCAAAGGGGTGATCTGAGTATGACAGAGGTGATTCATGGAAGAGCAGCTTTTCTCACTCTTTTTTTTTTATTCTTCATTCACATCTGCGCTAGGGCTCCGTTCCGTCTGAGCTTTCCGTTTCCATCACCATTGATTTCAAGGGTGACTGATCCGTTTTGACGGAATCGATACCGTAGTCGACTGTGGTGATGGTGCAATGGTGATGGAAACTGAAACCTATGGTTTCAGTTTGTGTCTGTCAGGGCTCCGTTCCGACGAAACGTTGAAACGGAGCCCTAGCGCAGATGTGAACAAAGCCTTATGCGTGTGTGTCTAAGTTTATGATCTGTCTAAAGATAAACCAGATTTTTTATTTTTTTTATTGTTTTACTTGTGCAGATAAGACTTGATGTGACATGACAAAATAATGGCTAAGAAAAGCCGTGTAGCTAAAAGTAGGATGTTTGATTTACAACTGCTATGGGATAAGTCGTATATAAGTTGGTAGAAAGTCCATATATAGTTTGTATATTGTGATTTCAAAAAAAGGAAAAAACTTAAACTGAACCTGTCACTAGGTCTGGAGCCACTAATCCACCCATGTGTTATGCAGCTGGGTTTTAGTGTGCCAAACCTGCCCAGGGCGATACCGGCCATTTAGGCAATAGTTAGTAAAATAACTTAAATGTTTACGGATATCAGTTCGGGAGAGGCGTCGGCCGCGTGCGGATAGCGCACACGAACCTGAGGATTGTACACTGTGTATGCGCACTGAAGCAGGACATGCTGTCCTCGGATTTATGTGCGCAAGCGCCCAATGTGGCCACGCTCCTCACCCGCACTCTTCTCCGTAACTTGTAAGTTATTTTATTAACTCGTGCCTAAACTGACCATTTCAACCTGGGCAGATTTGGAACACTTAACCCCAGCTTCATAACAACATTCCGGTGGTTTAGTGACTCCAAACCTAGAGACACGTTCCCTTTAAATAGTCTTGGATGGCTTTCAGTGGTCAAACTGCTTGTATTCTTGTTGGCATGGTTATCCACACTTCACTGGGGAATGTTTTTGAAAACAATGTTGCCCACAATAAGTTAGATAAGAATCGTTTGTTGCAATCTACTTTGTGTATGTATCTAGTCTATATGGACAGGCTTATGTAAAAAGCTATTTCTCCCAACCTCCCCATACATAAACATGCACGCTCGTTTCGGCGCAATGTGCATGTGTTCTAAATGGTGAAAGGGGTATAGGCCACTGACAGAAACCTTTTGGCAGTCGCTTCTCTTCCTTGAGAACAACAGATCGGGCATGTTGAAATTCATTCAAATTTTCCCCAACATCTGCCGAATGAACGTTGTTTGAACATCTAATACATTAGATATCAGCTGGTCTTGCTGAAATTGCCAGGTTCAGCTGACGCTAGTGTAATGTATATGGCTACCATAAGCTTCTCCAGTTAGGTCTGTAGTCTCTGTCCTGTTCAAAAACAATGAGCTTAGAAAAAAGAAAAACATTGGGCAGCACTATTGTCTTGAGTATATTTGGTTTTGTTGAAGAGCATATATAGTGATCTATAAGTGCCATGCTATTTGTTGATATATAAGCTGTATCTTCTGTAAGCTTCCTCCCACTGCTTCCCCGTTGGAATGGAGCTCATAGCGGGGAAAAGAGATGTAGAAAATGGATAGAAGCTGCAATGTCCGATTCAGGCGCCAGGCGGATCAGGAAAACTTCTTATGATTTTTTTATTTTTTTTTGTATGTCTTCTTCTTCAAATCGTTTATTTTCTTGTTTCTAATTTATTATGGACCTCATTTTGTGCATGATGACAATGTCATACTGGAGCAGGAAAATACTTTTCTCATTCTATTGGCACAGTATTGGAAGATACTCCTGATTCTCTAGGACCCAAACCATGAAAAACAGCCCCAGACATTTATTTCTAGGCCAGTAAACTGTGGCACTTTGCATTAAAACAAGAAGAGTTTTTCTGGCATCCATGAAACCCACATTCATCACTTGGAGTGGCAGTGTGATTCATAAAGATAACAATACACATGCACTATAGCTGTCTGATGAAATCGTGTTCATCGGACTCCACCATAAACTTGGCTCGGCCCCCATATAGATTGTTTGCTGATCGGGCACATCTTTATGTAATAAGTATAGCCGGCTTTACTGTGGAGAAGATCTGTTAACTGCTTTAGAGTCCAATGCCGTAATGCCTTACCGGATGACTCCTGGCTAGTGAAACCTAATCCATGACTATGTTTTCAGAGACCATTCAGAAAACACTAGTAAGTCTCTGTTCACATCATGTCGGAGATATACATTGAGCGTATTCCCTGACCTATAAGGCTCCTAGCAGTCTGCTGCGTCTTTCTATTCAGAAAAAAAAGTATTCTGACACATGGCATCGCAAGGGAGGCCAAAGGAAAAATCTTTTGGCCTTCCCTGGGTGTATGGGGGACTGTGGCTATGTTCGGTATATGTGCCGGGAGCTTTGGGAACAGTGTTGCAAGAGAGGACTGATGATTTTTACATGATGAGCTCTTCCGGACTCCATGGTCCCATTCTTTGTGCGTGTATAAACTCTTGTTTTGCAGCTGAGCTTTGTGTACACAGTAAAACCGTAGGCCATCTAGTTACCCTATTATGTAGTTAATTCGAGGGAAGTAAAGATAATCCGCCTCTATGATGCAGTTCAGAATTATCCTCTTGTACGTGTAACTGTATATGGCAGTAGAGTGCATTATAGTAAATCATGTAGAAGTTTCTACTCTGGCACACTCTGACTTGCCATGTATGCGTTTAAAAGGGCACTATGTAATACTACATTTCAGCTGTTGCAGAGCGAAATATGTGACCAGCCACAGCTTTTCCTGGCGATATCTGCTGATCACCCAGTGTTTCAGGAGCCTAGCCCACAGAGATCACCTAAATGCCAGGATAAAGGGGTTGTCTTGTGAGGACAATCTTTTGATTTTCTGCTTCTGTTCACCCTGGTCGTCTTTGCCTTTCGTACACATAGTATATGTTTGTAACCTGTACATGTTGGCCCCTTTTGATGTATCCCACTGGCACTGGTTGCTACAGTTCAGTTTACAATCCATTTATGCCCATACGTATTTTTCTATGTACGTTTTATTGTTTGTTTTTTTTATAAAATATTGCATCAGTGTGTTTGGTGCAACTTCCTAAAAATATTTTAGTAAAAATTATTTTAACTTTTTGAGATACAGCTGTTTTGTATCCTGTATGCAGAGCAGCTGTATCTTGTGCTGGATCCTGTATCTATCAGGTCCACGGGACTGACAGGTTTAGTGTTAGCGGGTCCTGGGGGTCTCTGACACGCAGGATCGAACTGTTAACGGTCACATCTAAGTTCATAACTTAGATGTGATTGATAACAGATGGATCCTGACATGCAGGACCCGCTGACACTGAACCCGTCAGTCCCGCGGACCTGATAGATACAGGATTCAGTGCAAGGTACAGCTGCTCTGCATACAGGATATATAAAGCAGCTGTATCTAAAAAAGTACAAATAGTTTTTTATAAATTGTATTTAGGAAGTTCCACCAATCACACAGATGCACAATTTTATATATTTAAAACAAAAATTTCAAAAGTGTACATGACCTTTTAAAGGCTGCGTACTCCTTTTTAAGCAATTATGATTATATATGTGTGTGTGTGTGTGTGTGTGTGTGTATTTTTTTATTTATTTTTTATTTTTATTAAATGAATTTTGTGCTTTTAACCAACTTTCAAATTCACTTTTATTAAAATGATTTTTTACTTTTTAAGATACAGCTTCTTTGTATCCTGTATACATAGAAGCTGTATCGTTCTGTCTCCACCATTCCCTCACTTCAGCTGAACTAACAGCTCGGCTGAAAGCAGGTCCTAAGTTATAATGTGATAGTTATTAGAGGTGGATCCTGTGTGTCAGAGACACGCAGGACCCGCTTTCAGCCGAGCCGTCAGTTCAGCTAATCTGACGGAATCAGCTGAGACAGAACGATACAGCTTCTATGCATACAGGATACATAGAAGCTGTATCTTAAAACGTAAAAAACATTTTTAATAAAGGTGAATTTGAAAGTTGGTTAATAACACAAAATATATTATTATAATATTAATCTATATTAAACTTAATTTTCCACTTGTCCACCTCGCATAATTCCATATAATATAAGTATCTTGTCTATTAAAAGCGTTGTCCCATTAGGACAACCCCTGTACATATGCCCTATTTGAAAATGTGGATGCCATACAGTGGGTTTTCTTTCTTTAGACTACGCTGTATTAGCCGGTGGAGAGCCGCTGCAAACATACATAGTTGCCCATTCATTTAACGTGTGCAGGTGCTCATGACTTCCCTGGGGATAGAAGCTCATCACTGGAGGTTTTAGCTGACACCCATGGACGTTGCCAGCGGGTCCTAAGAGAAGGGGTTGTCAATATGGAACAGCTCCTTTTAATTACTTAATACAGCTTTGTGTCATCAGCAAATATGGAGGGTTTTTAAAAACAGTATTTTTATTAATTTTCCGTAAAGTTTCCAACGGAGAAAAAGTGCAGAATGTACAAAAAAAAAGGGAACTATAAAATAAATAAATAAGTATGGCTTACAGTCATGTAGGGCAACACAGTGCCCCAGTACGTCGAATTCAGGGGGTGTGGAGAGGAAAAGCAAACAAGATATTTTACTTTTTTATTTTTTTCATAAAAATGGGGAGGAGGATAGGTAAACCACATCAAATTGCAAAAGTCAAAGAGCATCATAAAAACTATCATGCTTAAAGAATTGGTTGTGGGTGACTAGGCAAGAGAGCGAGAGAGAACCAAAAACCAGAAGATCTCCATGTCCGCCAGAACCTCTTACTCAAAGGACCTCACTCAGGAGCCCAGCAGTTGTGGCCAGTTCGCCTCATACCAGGGAACTTTACCTTCTAAGGTCACAATAATACGTTCAAAACCCTGAATATCTTTAATCTTCTAAAGGGTTTTTAGAAAGGGGATCGATTGCTACTTCCATATTATAGCAATAGTCCACATTTCAGAGGAGAGAATATGCATTAGCAGTCTATGTTGTTTTTTAGAGAAATTTGCAATCGGGGCGTTAAGTAATGAAGACAAAGGGGATTAGCTGACAGAGACCCAGTTGAGACTGGATTCCTCTCTCCATTCGTTTCCAGTGAGTCTGAGCTACTGGACAAAACCACTAAATGGGACATAATGATCCCACCTCACCGCAGCCGTGGAAGCATAAATTAGAAAATAAAATTTTAACCAGTCGTACGGGAATTAAGTACCATCTTGTCAAGAATTTGTATGAGGTTCCTTTAATATTATAAGTGCGGAAAAAAGTGTGGACATTCTAAAAAAATCCACTGCCAACTAATGCTGTCCGGGTTCAGGCCAATTTCCTTCTTCCACGTCTCTACGTAGGATGGGGAACTGGTAGACTATTTATAAACTCAGGTTTATAAATTGTGAGTAATGTTTCGAAATAATACCTTTTTTGTTTTTATGGACTAATTTACAGATCTTCTCATATGTGGAATTGAGCGTCTCGGGAGGGATTTAAATCTATTTTAAAATGAAGTGACGTATCTGCGTATATCTAAAGTGTTCCCTTAAAGGGCTATTCAGTTTAATTTCTCAACTCCTCAAAAGGCTTTAGTTGCCCATTTCGAGTAAGATAAAAGACGGTAGTAAGGTGGTGATTCAGCCACCGTTGAAAGGTAACGGGAGTGTGGCCTGGAGGGAAATCCGGGTTATTGAAAAGACATTGCAGAGAGGAGGGCTCGGACATCATTTTAAAATTATGACTATGAGAATACTGAAGTCTTAGGGAATGTGCAACCACCTTATTACCAACTCAATGTAGGAGTGTGCCCAGATGGGGTTGACCACATTAGAACCCGTAGGGAAGAGTAAGACATGGAAAAAAATTCAAACCGTGGCTTCCTATGACAGCATCACTTCTAAAATCATTGTGCTCTTCAGTACGACCCAATTAAGTTCTTATGAGCATCGATTGTGGCTAAATGGTCCTAACCCAATGATTCTAAGCATTGACGTTAATACTTCTGGCCAGTGTGTGACACAGATATTTATGTCTTTGGAACACGCTGGTGCTTTCTGCACATATCACAATTTTTCAACCAGCACATTTTTTTTTCGCCGTTTTGGCTGTGCCTCTTGTAGGACAATGTTCAGAAAGGTGTCTGAAATCCATCTCACCAGTGGTTCTATTTCTACAGTATAAAAAAAGATAAGCCGCTGCCAAAAGCTCATGTATGGTGATGTAAAATCTAGAGAAGGGGGCAGCAAAGTTAATGACTTCCATTTTGAACACGTTACATTTTTTTATTATTATTATTTTTTTTTTAATCAAGCATTTAATATAATTTGAAACTAAACCACAAGTAAAGCTTTCTCATTTCTACAGTATTACTTGTCTCTAAACAGGCACAAAATCAAAGTCTATTGTAAAGATTTCCAACGGGACCATAGCCAAACGCAAGATCGTTGAAGGAGAGAGTCGAGAATCAAGCAGGTCTGTTGAAATTTCTGTTTGCGTTCTGTGAACACACAACTGAGATCTTACAAGACAAGAATTTTCTTTATGAAGTCTAGTATTATAAACTAATGTGGGGAAAATCTGTAAAATGTCTATGGTGTCTCATAAGGGTAAGAATTCTGTTTTATTTATGGCGTAGGACTGTAGCCCTGCTCAAAACTACTAATAATGCTAATTTAGCTTCACAGATAGGACCTTACAGCGCCCTCTGACCTTGAAAGTTGAGGACCAATGCTAAAACCTTGGTTTTTGAACTTGGCCAATCCAGTCACCAGTCAAAACACTTTTTGGCTGAAGGTTAACTTGAAAATGAGTACTGTTCTTTTATATGAAATATGGAAATTTGCTAGTCTTGAATAGATTTTTATCATTTCTGACAACTTTCTTTGAATAAATATTGCAAATAGTGCATTTTTTTTTTTCATCTTATTTTTTGTAGCTCTTCAACAAAAAAGTCTGGAGATGGAGGCAATGATTCAGGACTTCAGAAAAAGAAGGGAAACAATATTAGCAGTTGTACTGCTCAACGACCAAAAAGTGCCCCAGCTGCTCTGTCAAAAAAGCAAGGTATATTTTAGATATCATTTTTAACATTCAAATGTAATTGTATACATGTAGCAACCAGAGTGCCTCTTCCTTGTTCTAACTTGCGCTCGTAAAATTTAAGCTGGCCTTTCACTGTTACCATTTGATGTATGGGACCAAGTTTTCACTGTATGTATAATTTGAGGTGTATTTACTTGTGCCTTTTTTTCCATAAATCCATATATGCTTTTTTTTTTTAAACCAAATAGTTTTTGTTAACATATAAATTTGAGCACTGTACAAACAAAGAAGAGCCCCAGGACCCAGCTGATCCTTTTTGTACAGAACTTGTAAATAGATATAGATACAGAAACATATGCAACACACCGGTACATGGCAAATGTGAAACACCTGACATAATAAAACATACAGAAAAGATCCAAACGTACAAAAAAAACAATCCTCTTATAATAGGGACATGTCACAGTCCAGGTATTTAGCAGAACACCGTAATGTGTAACTCAAGTCACATAGCGCGTCAGTGCAGATCAACTATGATACCCTTAGAGGCATCGATATTGCCATTACCCGGTTACGAGTTAAAATCAAGGTAATCAGCTCTGGTTGGTCCAGCTATGGAGCCCATCATTTTTAGATTTTAAGTGGAGATCCTCTCGAGGTAAATGCCCTTCTCTAGCTGAAGGAGTGCATTTTCTTTATTAATACACTTCATACGAGTTGGGGAAACACTAGATAGCCAGTGCAAGGCCAACAACTTTTTTGTCATATACAGCAGCCTCCCTATTGCAACTTCCCTGTATTTATTAATCGTTAAGTCATCAGTGTAACCCAAGACACATATTAACAGGTCCCTCAGAACAGTAACATGGTATATGGAGCGCAAAATAGCTAGGACACCTGCCACAATATGTCAAAGGGCTTTGACTAGGTCACTTGAAAACCTTAATTTTATTTCTTTTGAGCCATTCCTGAGATTCAGATCACAGACTGATGACTGAACAGTCGTCTTCAGGATTTTCTGATAGAGGAACAAGGCATCCCAATCCCATCACACTACCACCACCATGTTTTACTGTTGGTATGATGTTCTAAGGCTATGTTCACACAGAGTATTTTGCCGAGTTTTTTGACGCGGAAACCGCGTCGCAAAACTCAGCAAAAAACGGCCCGAGAACGCCTCCCATTGATTTCAATGGGAGGCGTCGGCGTCTTTTTCCCGCGAGCAGTAAAACTGCCTCACGGGAAAAAGAAGCGACATGCCCTATCTTCGGGCGCTTCCGCCTCTGACCTCCCATTGACTTCAATGGGAGGCAGAGAAAGCGTATTTCACGCTGTTTTATGCCCGCGGCGCTCAATGGCCGCGGGCGAAAAACGGCGCGAAAATCGGCGTGCAGGGAGAGGAAAATCTGCCTCAAAGTTCCAAACGGAATTTTGAGGCAGATATTCCTCCCCCAAAATACTCCGTGTGAGCATAGCCTTACTGTGGAATAATGTGTTCGCTGTATGTCAGATGTCACAGGTGTAAGTCTTCCACTTTTAGTTCATCAGTCCACAGAACATTATGCAAAAGTATTTGAGGGCCATCAAGGTGTTTTTTGGTAAATGTGAGACAACCATTGTGTCACTCTTGTCTATCTGTACTTTGTGCCATGGGTGTAGCTACCAGGGTAATAGGCATTATAGCTGCTATGGGGCCTAACAACGAAGGAGGCCCATCTCCACTCAAAGGTAAAGTTCAGTAAGTGATTTCAGTGACTGGATAATGGAAGTAGGAAGTGAAAATTTGTCTATGGAGCCCCAAGTTTACTTTGGACGCCCATGCTGTGTGCATTATCTCTCTTTTGCTGTAGCACTATTTTACATGATTCTTTTTCTCAGACGACGACATGCATAACCCTGTATTTTGACATTAATATTTTTTCTTTCTCGTGCTATAATCACTGCGTGCAAAGTGACATTTTGGTGTTTTATTCCTGTGCTATGTTCTCAATGTGTGCATTATCCCTGTACTGTGACATATAAATTATTTAATGTTGCTTATATAGCGCCAACATATTTTGAAGAGAGAATTTGTCACTCATCGGTTCTTGTCTCTAATGGGGCGCACAATTTAACTCCTACCTAAAACTTGCACACTAAGGCAGATTTTAATAGGAAGCCAATTAATCAATCAGTATGTTGTTGAAGTATTTCTGTGTGCATTACCCTTGTGCTGTGCCATATCTTTCTATGTTATCTCTGTACCGCGATATCACTGTTTGCGTTATTTCTGGACTGTGATATTACTGTATAATCCCTGTGCTATAACTTCACTAAGTAGATTATCTTGGTACTGTGACATCAATGCATTATACCTGTGCTGTAACTTCATTGAGTTGATTATGCCATGACCTTGCCATGTGCATTATCTCTATGTTGGGGCATCACTGTGTGCTTTATGAATATATTGTGTCATCATTTTGTTCAATAGAGAATGAAACATTGCACATAGTGGAGACCAAAATAATCATAAGCTTGTCCTGTTCTGAAGGTGGTTGTGGGGAATTTTGAAACCTGTTCTAAGTTTTGATGTGTGAAGCAATTAACCCTACAATTCATACATGGAAACCATTTTTACCCAGTCTCTTTCCAATGGTGGAATCTTTAATGCTGAGAAGATACACCACTGTTCCATGTTTTCTCCATTTGGAGATGATGGTTCTATCTGTGGTTCACTAGAGTCCTAATCATATATAAAATTAGGTTTGAAGATCTGAAACAATTAAGTGTGCCTGGTTTCTTTTTAGTCTTGTAAATTAATCAGACACTTAGTAAAAACACAATATAACACAATGTTATCGTGAATAAGGAAACCAGCTCAAAACTTATACATTCTTCTTTTAGTATGGCACATTTTCATGTAAGCATTTTTGTTATCTTTCCAGATGGCTCTAGTATGCCTAAATTGGTTTATTCCAAGCAACCTGAAGCAAAGCAAGACACAAAGTTGGTAACTCCGTCTCCCTCTGGAGACAGGCATGCACTTTTGAATAAAAAGACTACAAAACCCAATTGTACTTCTGCAAGCAAAACACAACCAAGTGTGTCAAATAATAAACATGGAGGCAGTAAGCCCCCGGTTCAAAACCACAAAGAGCCCAGAGCCAAAGTACAGAGTACTCCTCGAACTTCCATTGTAAACCACAGGCCAAGTCAAAAGAGCTCTACTGCTGCAGTAAGAAATAACCATAGCCATCCTGCACTGTGTATTGAGAGAGACCCCCCTAAACCAGATGCTCCTGAGAGCCTCGTGTCTGTAGTCAATGAAGGCAAGCCAGCTGCCAAATGTCAATTTGTAGAAGGAGAAAACCATCCTAAAGACGTGCTATTATCTGCACACGAGTGTTGTCAGGATATTTCAATGGACAATCAAGAATCTATGATACAGAAGCCTAATTTAGAGCACGGCCATTGCCAAGAAAATAATCCTCCAGCATCTGTTCTTCTTCACGTGTCTAATTCAGAAGAAGATTTGACAAAAGTAATAAATGAAACCAAGGCAGTAAATGTTGACCGTACAGGATCAGGTGATGTCCTCTGTTTGAATTTTTCCAGTGAGCAGAAGTCAGATTGCAAAAATATCTGTGACTCCGAGAACTCAAAATGTGCCGACAGTTCGAGTGAAAGCGAGTTGTGTTCTGTAAAAGAAGTTGAAAAAATTCCAAAACAAAAAGAGAGAGAAAGTATGGCCTTTCTGGAATCTTCTCAGACAACTAGCACAAATATGCAGAGGAGTTTACAAGGTGTCTCTGCTAGTCGTCAACGTACAGTGAATAGCACTGAACATTTTGTGAACCGTTCATCGCAAGGTCAGATTTCTGGATATCCGAGAGATCTGGACATTGAAGAAGTAACTGATGGCCATGAGAACTCTAATATGCATTTTATAGGCCAATGGAATAATCATTCAAGCATGTTACATGAACATGAGAGTCCAGAATCTGAGAGTGGCAGTGCTAGTACATCATCTGATGACATTAAACCAAGGTCTGAAGATTATGATGCTGGCGGTTCCCAAGATGATGATGGCTCAAACGAAAGAGGAATCTCTAAGTGTAGCACGATGCGGTGTCATGATTTTCTTGGGCGGAGCAGTAGTGATACCAGTACTCCTGAAGAACTAAAGGGTTATGATGGAAGTTTAAGAATTGATGTAAAAATGAAAAAAGACAGCACAGAGTTATTTCGAGTGAACTCTACTAGTGACGATGAAGGACCTAGAAAAAGAACCGAACCTTGGCTGCAAAGGGATGGCCCAAGGAACAATGCAAATCAAACGACTGTTTGCAGCAGTGTTCAGTTTTCTCAGGAGATTGAACATCTTTCTTCATCCGCTGATGAGACTGAAGACGAGCGATCAGAGGCAGAAAACGCTGCTCTGCAAGGTCCTCCTGACACTGCTGCACAGCCCTTTCAAGGCATCGTTAATTTAGCTTTTGATGATATGGCTGAAGTTGACAGTGAAAATCAAAGGGGTCCAGGCAGCAAAGCTTTTATGAGATCTGTCCTCCTTTCAGTAGATGAGTGTGAAGAACTGGGATCAGATGAAGCAGATACTCATACTTCCCATGGTCGAAAAGCTGGATCACTGACTCCTGACGTGTTTGAGAAAAATGCTACGGATGGTTCTTCCAAGGAAGAAGATGGCAGACAGACGGAGAACGCAAAAGAACGTACCTCTGAGGCTGCAAATCAAGAGATTTTGGAAGAAAATTCAGTGAGTGGCCAGGAAACTGCAGAATCTACTACATGTAAGGGCTTCTACAAACCAACGGAAAGTGAACTTAAGTCACAGGCACGGCCATGCCATTTAGATCTGTACACAGAAATGCCATCTGATGCACAAAGGTTTTGCTGTACAAAAACTTCTAATGCTTGTAAGAGTCAGTTTCTTGACTACCAAGGCAGAGACAACCATGCACCTTCCTCTGAAAGCTCCAACACTGCCTTATCTGCAGGTAATGAACATTAACTGATAGAGCTGTAATTTGCTTTGTTTTCCCCCAATGCAGTGTTCTATAGCTATAACTAAAAATATCTGATTTATTATAGATAATTATCATTATGAATATATTAAGGTTATTTATACGTTTTACATTACAGAATCATTTCACCTTGTACAGACACTTGAAATGTTTTCAGATACTTAAGGGGTGTCACTGGTTTCCGGTCAATGATTTCTGATCACAAGGTCTTGGTAGGTTGGTGTTTAACTGGCCCTTTACCTGAACCCTGATTTCATTATTTTCTCAGCCATGTATAAGCATGTATTAATACGCATCTATGGCATTATGTTTACAAAACGTAGTCCTTCCACCCTCATTTTGAACCTCTTATGGAAACTAATACAGACAAAAAGTGAAGGAGTTGCCATTATTCTTTGTTGTCCGTTATCCATAGATCATTGCTTTCAATTCCTAAATTGCACAAGTAAAATGAAAGCTAGAATTTGTTTAGTTGCTATGGGAAACCCCTTCATTAATTCAGCATTATTTTTAATTAGGCTCTTTTGGATTTTGAAACTTTTGATCAGTTAGGCTAAGTTCACGTCTGCGTTGTGAATCCAAGATGTGACAGATCCGTTACATGGCAAACACCAACAGTGCCCAACGGACCAAATTCACTTATGTGGTTCGTTGTTTTGCTGGGAAAAAAAAATTGCTTTTTTCCCAGACTTAGTGGAAAATGACATACATAAAGCATGAAAGCAAATCTCCTACCTGATTTTTCTAGTTTTTCATTGCCAGGCAGCTTAAAATCCAGGCCTCGAATTGAATACACTGTAAAACCTAATAGGTGAAGCCACAGAGTAAGAAAGGGAGGAGAGATCAGGGGCTGTGCATTTCTATAAGGCCTGGGTGATTCTGTGACAAAGTGATAGATCTATAGCTGCTAACAATGGCTGCTGTAACTTAGTTACTTCCTGGATCCAGTTGCAACGAAACGAACTTGGAAGCATGACTGGCTGTCATAGGAAGGAATGGCTGCGGCAGGGTTTGTACAAGAACAGTTCTCAGCGTTGCTAAGGTTTGATTTTGTTTTTTAGTTGTACTATAAGCCAGTTTCACTGACCACTACAGGTAAGGTTTCTCCCATTCTCAGTATACATACAATGTATTAATCATAAAGAAATCCCTACAACAATAAGAGTAGAGTATAATGATTGTTGGGACTATATTCTTACTAATTGTATAAATGTGTATGTACATACACAGATGTCAACATTTAGATTATCCTCTACCTTTTATGATTTCTTAGTCATAAGAAGTCAGCTTTTTCTGAAAAGTATAACATAGTGTGTTTTATATTTGCTGCTGTTGACCTGCAAGGGAATAACTTCAGAAAGCTTTATCTTTATGTATGTCATTGTCCTATACTTTGTATAATATAATGTGTATATATAAAAAAAATCCACAGAAACAAGCATAATTCCTTCAGTATTTAACATTTTAATTCTTTCTCCAATTAAAAATATTCAAGTATGTAATTATACATTTAAAACAGCTTAGACATTCACATTCTTAATTACCATCTGGCTTTGTTCTTTTGTCAGAGCTGTTTTAATTCCCCCACTATAACATGCATTGCATGGTTCTATAAATTGCTGCAAATGGAAAATGCAGATTAATTGAAGTTCTGTTAGTTCTTGGTTTATTATTTCATTAAAAATTACATCATAGGCAGACTTTCTAATCTACTTAAAGGGACACATCTGTGCAAAAATGTAAAATTCATGATTAACTGGGCATATATACATTACCATAGATACAATACATACAGCTGCTGTGGTGCCCAACTGAGGCCTTCCCCTGTTCTATTTCTCAATTATTGGTCTTAACAAAAAATTGAGGGGAAACTAGATTGAGGGTCACTCTGCCTATCGGTCATATAGTGAATGGAAAGTGTGAACAAGTCCAGGAATTAATAGGTATGCCCAAATCTGCTCCAGGACGGGCCATTTTGATTTCTTATGGGGCATTAACTTCGCTGCCATATTACAATTTAGTGTCCCTTTAAATAGGTTTTATAGACTTTTTGTTTGTTTTAAATCTCCCTCACATTTCTAATTTTTTAATTTTGCAAGATCTTGCTGCCTGAAGATTTCTAATTGGGGAAGGCTGATGTAATGATCTGAATACCCTACCCTACATTACAGTTAACATTTTCTGATGTCATCTATGTACCCAATGTGGAGCTAATTAGTTTACCCTTTATGTATTGTTTCGCTGTTCACAGTAGTGGAGATGTCCATTATAAATATGTGAACAGAGCCACAGTATAAGGTTGTGATGTTGTGTATTGCTTCGTCAGACCATTTGTCTATTCTCAAATAACCCATTTTCTGTATCAGAAACTTGCTTGCTAGGGTTATCTTGCTGCTTATTGTTAACTTCTAAACAGTAGCTTTTTATTGCTGTCTAGAAATATATGTTTGTGAAATGTCTATGTACCTTGCTGTCTTATTTGATTGTATGTTCGTCTTCAGTGACTATGGGTAAAAGAGCATAACTATTTTACAATGTGCAGTATTATGAATTATTTCAGGGCACATAGATGATATTGACTCAATGGCACAAACCTGCATGTATGACCATCGTCCTCCAAAGTCGCTTTCTCCTATATATGAGATGGATCCTGGTGACGGCATTGAGCAGAGGCTGAAGACTGAAGCTAGAATAATGGATATTGAGTTTGAAGATCAGCAGTTTGTAGAGAGGGACTGGACACTGCTGAGACAGCTGCTAGCTGATCATGGATCAGATGTTGATATCATAAACTCAGTCCCTGAGGATCTCAGTCTAGCACAGTATCTAATCAATCAGACATTGCTCTTAGCTAGAGAAAATTCCAAATCTCAGGGCAAAGCATGGGGCGATTTATCATCTCCATTTGAGGACTCTACAAGTGTCACCGTAACTAGTTTTTCTCCTGATGAGTGTTCTTCCCCCCATGGAGAATGGACTATCCTCGAATTAGAAACCCATCACTAGATTTGCTACTTTGCTTTTTCTCTCTATTTTTCCTCGTACAGTCTTCACCAGGATTTGTTACTGGTAATGGCTAAATATTATTAAAATAAGTTGTGCAATGATTTGTCTTTCAAAATTTATATATGTCAGCAAGTCCTATGACTTTGTACAGAGGACACCACATTGCTTGTTTAGACATATGTCCAATGTAGAAGTTTGCTGCTTTTTTTTCCCAACGGTACATCAGTTACACATATTGTACTAAGAGAATATTTATGATACAATATATACACAAAATGTACAGCGGCGGCACGGACCGGACTGACACGGGTGCTTTTCCCTTTTAAATGACAGCCACAATACATTAATTTCAATATGTTTATAATGAAGATCGTTGACTGAAACAATGCAAGTAGTGCCAAGGAAAACCGTTTTGTTACCGTTCTGTTTTGCATTGATTGCTTGAAGAAGACATGGGCATGTCAGATTTTTTTTTTCTGTGGTACTTGGTAATAAAAAATTGTCTTGGAAAAAAATCTGATTTAGCATGAATGCTCTGTATTAATCATTGAGTATATTTGCTTTTCAATGCATCGAATAGGCCAAAATGTAAATAAAACCAAAAGGAATGACATGAAAATGATTTCTTAGATGTGTGTAAACGTAAATCTCATTGAAATAATTACAACTTTTTTTCTTTTTTTTAAAGTTATGTCCAATATCTGCTGTTATTAGAGTCTGGGTAATAGTTTTGTTCTTTGATTTATCATGAACTCTACAAATGAAATCCTTTTGTGCGTGGAGAAAAGGAAAGAAAAAAAAAGATTCAAATATGAATATGGGAAAGGATTCTTTACAGTTAAAGAAGTCAAACTACCTGATGCAGTGATTCCCAACCATATTATTATGGGAGAATCCCTGAAATAAGTTTTCACTCCTGGAGTACTCCTCCTTTTTCTACCTCAAAGAAGCTGTGATGGGGTGGGAGATACATGTTATATTTGTGGCAAAATTTGTTGAATGTATAGTAGTAATAGGATATGGGTATTGCTGCTGTTATCCAGAGAAACCATGACTGGGTTCCAGAAATCCCAGGTCTACTGTAGACCTTTATCTTCTAGCTCTGAGATGTAGGGTATGTTCACATTTGTCAGATTTTAAGCAGAAAATCTGACTGATTCCACAAGGAAATCCGCCAAAAAGTCTGCACCAAATTTTGGTTTTGGGCGTATTAACCTATATGTTTCTTCACAGCCGGCCTCGATGTTTGGTCAGATAAGACCGCTGCAGTGGTCACGCAATGAAACCTCACAGCAGGTTAGCTGTACAGAGACCAGCCAAAGGACGAGGCATATGTCGCTACAAGAGCACCAGGGGAGCGAAGTATAGTTTTTGGTTTTGTTTTTTTTTTGTTTTTCTTGCAGATATGCAGCAAATTCTGCAACTGAAAATCCCCATTGAGTGCAATGGGGATTTTGACTTCCCCATTGCACTCAATGGTGAAATCTGCAACAAATAAGCAACTGTTCCTCAGCAAAAAGTGACATGCTGCTGATTTAAAAATCCACACTGCAAGTCTATGTCCGCAGCGTGCAGATGAGTTTTGTTAAAATCTCATCCACTTTGTTGCTACTGTAATGCGCTTTGGATTTTCTGCCGGAAAATCCAGAAGGAAAGTCCACAGAAGAAATTCCTCTTATGTGTGAATGTAGCCATAGAATTAGTATAGCGATTAATAAGATTAATCGATCCTGGGAATTTATCAAACTGCTGCGTGGGGTCAGAAAGAGAGATTTCACAATCCCCCGTGAGGCAAAATTAGCTACAGTTGGCCATTGGGTGTTTTGCATTCCTCCGCATCAAACCATTAGGTCTGAGAGGCTGAACTTGATAGATGTCTCTTTTTTTTTTTCAAGCCTAGTAACTATGTATTACTATACAGATAATAAACATTTGGCCAATATAAACCTACATATCAATATAATTTAGACTGACACAGAGATTGACATGGCTTCTCAGTCTTTTCTACTGGGGCCTTACCATAGATCAAACTATGTGCCAAATTTACCTCCATCTATCTTTAGAACATTGTAACACACACAAATGGAGTCACACAAATGAATTAGTGCGGTATATTATCCTTTCTATCACTACAGCCTCCCCAAATGTGCCACAACCCGCCTCACCGTTTGAGAAGCACTGGTTTAGAACAAGAAATCAATACCAGGTCCTGGACAACTTGTAATACTACGAATTCTACAATTTGTAATTGTATTCTGCGTGAAGTTGGTAACAAGCCTACTTCTGAATGGCTGTGCAGGAGAAATGTATTCGATTTAATTGTCCTATTATGTAATCGTTCCATTTTATTCTGTGATAACCTGCAAAGACACTAGAGGTATTCCAAAGATGGCAGTTATCCATTATATATACCTTCTTTTGGTATATATGGACTCATTATTTTTTTTTTATAACATATTTTTATTACATTTTTCCCAAAAAAAAAAAACACAGATCATACAGTAATGCATTGCCATAATAATAAACATTACAAAAAATGTATAAATGAACATGAGATAGTAAATGCTTCCTAGCAAACTAGGTTTAATCTTGGATGGTATTCCCCAGAGGCTATCAACCCTCCTTCATCTCCTCTGTCCTTCCCATCCTTTAACCCCACATGTCGGGTATTCCTGTAAACATAGTTACATAAACTCGCATATCTGCCTAACTAACACATCAAAACAATACATAAAACAAATAAGAAATGAGAGCATACATAACAATTGGAGCTTCGTGAAGCAGTTCACCGACTCAGGCAGCTAGTCCGCAAGAATAAAGAAATCCAAGAGGAGATATACGCTTTACTCCCGTGGTATTTTCAGTGCCCCTAAAGTGCCCTTGAGATCCTCAATCAAGTACCATGGCGTTCCCGTGAATGGGCCTATAATGTCCCTTCGTTCTGCACTGGTGAAATATTTTGTGAGGAAAAGCTTCCATTTCTCAAAGAATTTTTTGCTCTGCGTGTCTTTATTCTGTAATATACCAATGCGGTCTAGATAAAACAGTTTCCTCAACCCCTGGACCACCATATTCTGAGTCGGTACTTCAGCTACCAGCCAGTTTTGGAGTATGCATCTCTTTGCCACTATCAGTGTGGCATGGGCCATGGGGGATAAATGTGTCGTTTCTGTCTCTTCTAATTCTCCATCATGTTGTATATGGAATAAGACCTCCATTGGCCCTACATTCCCATGGAACCTGCCCACCTGCTGCAATAAGGATGTTATCTCCCCCCAGAATGGCTGAATATGTGCACACGCCCAAAGGCCATGTGATACATGTCCGTCTTTGAGATATTACATCTAGGGCATGACGTTTTCCTATCTGGTTGTGAGGCGGAGGGGGCCAGGGTAAATGCATATATTGCTTGGTGTATAATCTTCAAATGAGTTTCCCTCCAGTTTTCGTTGTGTACGTGCGCCCTGAAATCCACCAGCCCTTTTTCAATATGCCTTTCAATGCCTGGTAAATTAAACAGTTTTTCCCATTTCCCAAAGGCCTGCCCCGGGGACATCTTCAGTAGTAATGGTCTGAGTGTACTATATAATTGGGAAATGGAGTGTCTGTGATTGTCTGTGAACCATGAATCAAACAGGTTGGGGGGGACCTCATCCGCTACATCCGCAAGTTTAGTTTTACAGTGATTAACTATTTGCATGTACTGTAAGTGCTGATGCCGAGCAAAAACGTATTTATTCTGGAGCTCTTGCTAGGTTAACCACCTGTTATCCTGTGCGTGAAACATATCCCCCAGTGTCGCTACCCCTTTCTCCCTCCATTCTGACATTAGTTTGTTAGATCTTCCTGCTGCAAACTCTGGATGCTGCCATAAGGGCATATGTTTTGAAATGCGATAAGAAAGATTATAATGTTTGCGCAGTACCTTCCAGGCAATGATGGTATCTCGTAACAGAGATGATTTCTTGACTATCTTTGGGAGACAAGTTAACGTTGTGTGTACCAGAGCCATGAGATCCCAAGGTTTTGCTAGCTGTCTCTCCAATCTAGTGTTGGAGTGGAACTCTGTGTTGTGTTTCCAATCTAGCAGATGTCTACTCAGACAGGCCAGGTTATAACCCCGGATGTTAGGGAAATTGACCCCGCCTTCCGCATCATGAGTTTCGTGAGCGCTATTCTTGGTTTCTTCCCCCCCATATGAATTTGGTAAATGATGAGTTGAGTATATTGATATCTGAGTGCTTGACCATGGACTCATTTTTATTATGTCTTTAGAGTTTTTCTGGTTTAGAAAATATATTTTCAAATTATTAGGCCACTGAGTTAAAGGTCATTCCAGCCTCCACTCGATAGGTGAAAAATGCTAGATTTGTGTGGGTCCAACGGCTGGGATCCCCACAGATTTAGCAGAACGGGGAACCCTGCCCCCCCCCCCCCCCCAGCCAAGAAACATAAGATTGGAGGACTTAGAATGAAACTGAGGCCGGGCATGCGCAGTCCTTCTCAATTCACAGTCAATCTGGCTGATGGAAACAGCCGAACACAGCGCTCAGCTGTTTTCATCAGCTTCATAGACTTTAAATTGGGCGGTACCAAGCAGTGGATAGGTGAAAAATGCTGGTGGCTGGAATACCCCTACAATAGAGATGAGTGCTACATTTGGGACACTTATTTCTCAGCCATGATTAAGAGTGGCTACAAAGAGTGTGTCTTTATCGGACCCACCACTGCCATGCATTACATGGAAAGCTAAAACATTTTGATGCAGAACATGTAATGCTTTATTTATACTGTGCTAGAGATGGGGGTCCTAGCAGAAAGACACCCTGAGCTCAGCTCTTATCCTCAATCCTCAAAAGGGGATTGTCAAAAGTGGACAATTACCTTTTTAATAAGAAATCCTGTAAAGAGGTGGCAAATGCCTTCACTGATTTCTCTCCTGGTTGAAGCTTCCCTAAGATTTGCTGTGGGGGCTTTAAATATTCCAATTTTGCTGTGTTATTACAGCTACAAAGAAGTTTATCGTAACAACGCACATGCAAAATGAAAGCTACAAAATTAGGTCAAAGAGCCAGAGTCCTACAAACATGAGCTTGCAATGAAAAGGCCTAGTCCAAGTTCTGATTGAGGTCCAATATAGATGGCATGGCAGGACCTGAAACGAGCAGTTAAAAAAAATAATTCAATGTGTCTGTATTAAACTAGTTCTGCAAAAAAGAGGGGGGGGGGAAGGGGTATTCCAGTTTCAGCAAATGTTATTCTTTGTATAATAAAGTTGTGCTTCTAATATACTTTCTGTATCAATTCCTCATGGACACATGTTTGTTAGAACACACCGCTGTGATACACATACTGTAACGAGCTGTGCACCTCTGTGTCCATCACATGACAAGGACAGATTTTTATCCACTGGAAGTAACAAATGAAGGTTTCTATTGAATGGCTACAAAGCCGAGATCTTAAAAACCGTGAGGAATTAATACAGAAAGTATATTTGAGAATTGTATAATTTTTCATTATGCAATGAGTTATCCTTAATTTGCAGAAAGCGGTATGTCCCTTTTAAAACTCATCAGGCCATGTGAACGGATCACATTAGAAGGAACATATTATAGATTGTAGTTCACCACTACAGTCTGATTTAACCCCTTGGTGACCAGACCTGAAAGTGCCTTAAAGGGGTTGTCCCAAGTTGATAAATGGAGCTATAAAGCTCCCCCATGTAAAAATAAGAAGAATTCTAATTACCTGTCCGTCGTCCAGCGATGTCGTTTTCTTGCTATTCTTGATTGAAGTTGCGGTCGGTCCCTCTTTGTATCCTGCTCGTTGCCTAGGTTCCCGGCCACCGCTATTTACCTTTAGCGGTGGCCGCGCATGCGTAATGACATCCTCTGCGTCCGGAGCAGAGGATGTCATTTGCTCGTGAACGCGCATCTCGGCGCTTCTCGGCGCATGCGCAGAAGATGCAGTGGAAAGGCACCCGTCGCAAGGAGAAGTCTGCGCTCCGCTAAAGGTAAGTGTGTATATGTTTGTGTGTGTGTGTGTGTGTGTGTGTCTGTGTATATATGGGTGTGTTTGTGTATATGTGTGTGTGTGTGTGTGTGTGTGTGTGTGTGTGTGTTTATGTGTGAGTGTATATATGGGTGTATTTGTGTGTATGTGTATATGTTTGTGTATATTTTTGTGTTTGTGTGTGTATATGTTTGTGTGTGTGTGTGTGTGTGTGTGTGTGTGTGTGTGTGTTTTTGTATATGTGTGGGTTTGTGTATGTGTTTGTGTATATATGGGTGTGTTTGTGTACATATGTTTGTGTGTATATGTTTGTGTGTATATGTGTGTTTGTGTATATATGGGTGTGTTTCTGTATATGTTTGTATGTGTGTTTGTGTATGTGTGTTTGTGTATATTTGGGTGTGTTTGTGTACATGTGTTTGTGTATATGTGTGTGTGTTTGTGTATATATGGGTGTGTTTGTGTATATGTGTTTGTGCATATGTGTGTGTGTGTGTGTTTATGTGTGAGTGTATATATGGGTGTATTTGTGTGTATGTGTATATGTTTGTGTATATTTTTGTGTATGTGTGTGTATATGGGTGTGTTTGTGTTTATGTTTGTGTGTATATGTTTGTGTGTGTGTGTGTTTTTGTATATGTGTGTGTTTGTGTATGTGTATATATGGGTGTGTTTGTGTACATATGTTTGTGTATATGTTTGTGTGTATATGTGTGTTTGTGTATATATGGGTGTGTTTGTGTATATGTTTGTGTGTGTGTTTGTGTATATTTGGGTGTGTTTGTGTACATGTGTTTGTGTGTGTATATATGTGTGTGTGTGTGTGTTTGTGTATATATGGGTGTGTTTGTGCATGTTTGTGTGTATGTGTGTGTATTTTTGTATATTTGTGTGTTTGTTTATATGTGTGTTTGTGTATATATGGGTGTGTTTGTGTACATGTGTATGTGTGTGTTTGTGTGTATATGTGTGTGTTTGTGTGTACATGTTTGTGTGTATGTGTTTATGTGTGTGTTTGTGTAATATATGGGTGTGTGTTTATGTGTTTGTGTATATGTTTGTGTGTGGTTGTTTGTGTGTGTGTGTAGGTGAGTATAAGTATCGGTATTGTTCACATTGATAACTTTTTTTTAATGTTGTTGCAGATTTTGATGTACCGATTGGACTACGTCTTTCGATTAGTTGGACTACTGCGTAGATCTAAGTTTTTTGAAAATTTTAATAAAATGGTTAACGAGGGTTTTGTTGGGGATTTCTTATTTCAATAAAAAAAAATTGTCTTTGTCTTTTTTTTTCAAACTTTATTAGTGCCTAGATAATGGCAGTTGGCTGATTGACAGCGTCCATTATAAAGGCGGTACTTAGTGTTAGCCGGTGCAGAGGCTAGCACTAACCACCCATTATTACCCCGGTACCCACCACCACCAGGGGTGCCGGGAAGAGCTTGGTACGATCCAGTACCCGACCATCTGTTGTGATGGTCGGGTACTGGGGCGGCCGTAGGCTGGTATTATGAGGCTGGGAAGGGCCAAAATCAGTGGACCTTCCCACCCTTGTAATGCTAGGCTGCTGCTGCTGTGTTGTATCGGGCTGGTTATAAAAATGTGGGGGACCCCCACGTCGTTTTTTTTCTAAATTTAACAATAGACGTTGGGTCCCCCACATTTTTAATAACCAGCCATATACAAGGCCGCAGCAGCCTGGCATTACACGGGTGGGAGGGGCCACTGGCTTAGTACATTCCCAGGCTAATAACACTGTGTTGTTTGTGGCTGGTTATGATAAATTGGGTGGAACCCCATGTCTTTTTAATAAAAATAATAAATAAATAATAAAAAAAAAATGACGTGGGGTCCCCCCCATTTTTATAACCAGCCAGATACAACACAGCAGCAGCAGCCTAGCATTACAAGGGTGGGAAGGTCCACTGTTTTTGGCCCTTCCCAGCCTCATAATACCAGCCTGCGGCCGCCCCGGAGCCCGACCATCACAATAGATGGTCGGGTACTGGATCGTACCCAGCTCTTCCCGGCACCCCTGGTGGTGGTGGGTACCGGAGTAATAATGGTGTTTAGTGTTAGCCTCTGTACCGGCTAACACTAAGCCTCCCCTTAGTAATGGACCTTGTCACTCAGACAGCGGCCATTACTAAAGTGATAGTAATAAAACTTGAAAATAAAACACAAAGATATAGATAAAATATTTTATTGAAATAAAGCACCCCCAACACAACCCTCATTAACCATTTTATTGATGAAATAAAAAAGCGTCATCTAAGTAGTCCTCGAAACCGACGTAGTCCAAACACCAAACCTGTAAAAAATCAAAAATATAAAAAAAAATAATTCAATAAAACATGTCGTAGGCTTAGTTTCACTTTCATGTGTGATACTGACTGTTATACCATGTATAGAAGCCTGCGGCAAAGTTGGCTTAGATACAGGGCAGACAGTATCATACATGGCCATACAGACATTTATACAAACAAACATACATACATACATACAAGCAAACATACATACAAGCAAACATACATACAAGCAAGCAAACATACAAGCAAGCAAACATACAAGCAAGCAAACATACAAGCAAGCAAACATACAAGCAAACATACATACATGCAAGCAAACATACATACATGCAAACATACATACATACATACAAGCAAACATACATACATACAAGCAAACATACATACAAGCAAACATACATGCAAGCATACATACATGCAAACATACATGCACATATACACATACAAACATGACAACATACATACAAGAAAACATACATACAAACATACATACATGAAAACATACATACATGCAAACATACATGCACATATACACATACAAACATGACAACATACATACAAGAAAACATACATACAAACATACATACATGAAAACATACATACATGCACATATACACATACAAACATGACAACATACATACAAGAAAACATACATACATGAAAACATACATACATGCAAACATACATGCACATATACACATACAAATATGACAACATACATACAAGCAAACATACATACATACATACATACAAGCATACATACATACAAGCAAACATACATAAATACACACATACATGCACATATACACATACAAACATGACAACATACATACAAGAAAACATACAAACATACATACATGCAAGCAAACATACATACATACAAGCAAACATACATGCATACAAGCAAACATACATACATGCAAACATACATGCACATATACACATACATGCACATATACACATACAAACATGACAACATACATACAAGAAAACATACATACATGAAAACATACATACATGCAAACATACATGCACATATACACATACAAATATGAGAACATACATACAAGCAAACATACATACATACAAGCATACATACATACATACATACAAGCAAACATACATACAAGCAAACATACATACACATACATGCACATATACACATACAAACATGACAACATACATACAAGAAAACATACATACAAACATACATGCAAGCAAACATACATACATGCAAGCAAACATACATACATGCAAGCAAACATACATGCATACAAGCAAACATACATACAAGCAAACAAACATACATGCAAACATACATACAAGCAAACATACATACATGAAAACATACATACATGAAAACATACATACATGCACATATACACATACAAACAGGACAACATACATACAAGAAAACATACATGCACATATACACATACATGACAACATACATACATACATACATACATACACATATACACATACATGACAACATACATACATGGAAACATACATGCACATATACACATACAAACATGACAACATACATGCACATATACACATACAAACATGACAACATACATACATGAAAACATACATACATGCACATATACACATACAAACAGGACAACATACATACAAGAAAACATACATGCACATATACACATACATGACAACATACATACAAAAATAAACTCACTAAGACGTTCCCACGAAGAGCTGAAAGGTCCCGTCACTTTTCTTCTCCCATTCACAATAACAGAGCGGTGGGTGCAGATGACGTAATCACGTGTGCCTGATATGATTACGTCATCTGCGCCACAACGCATTGTTACTATGAATGCGAGCGGCGCCAAGAAGAGGGAAGATGGCAAGTGACGGGACCGTTCAGAGCGCCGTTAGAACGTCTTAGGTGAGTTTATTTTTTTTATATATTTTTAGTTGTTCGCCGGGTGCTGATGCAGCACCGGTACGGCGGCTACAAACATTACATGTAGTGAGAGGGTGGGGGAGAAGTTGTTTGCCGAAACGGGGTGAATGTAGTGTAGTGTAGTGTAGTGCAGTGTAGTGTTGTTGACATTCACGGTAAGTTCGTCTCAATCGGGCTTACCATGCCCGCTTGAGACGAACATTCTCCCGATGCTGCTAGAACTACAGTATCTAGCAACATCGGGAGCGCGCACACTGCAGAGCGGAGCGGCTTGATTGACATCGAGCCGCTCACGCCCCTTTTTAGAAAAGATAACCAGCACTTGCTGAGTTATCAAGTGTAAAAAAAAGGCACTTAGGAAATGAATTTTAAATTTTTTTTAACAGCAAATGTTTTAAAATTCATTTCCTGCTTAGAATGTTTAAAAAAAAAAATTTGAGTCAACTTGGGACAACCCCTTTAATGACCAAGCCAGATTTTGGAAATCTGGCATGTGTAACTTTATCAGAGAATAACTCGGATATGAAAAACTATTACAAAAAAATCCAACATTATTTTTTTCGGCACATATTGTACTTTATTTAGGTGGGAAAAGTAGACCTATAAAATTTGCGTATAATAATATTTATTATAAAAACTGATGAATATTTGTAAATTGTCTTTTTTTTTTCCTATTTTCAACTGCAATATTTCACACATGTACATACAAACAAATATTTCATCAAATATATATTTCCAGCTTTTTACTTTATTTTGTCAGCACTTTTTTTTTTTTTTTACATTTCTGAGCGATATAGGACACTTAAAATACTTTTTAAAATTTTGACGTACATTTTGCTTTCCTGCAACAAGCCAAGTTTGAAGAGGCTCATAGGTGTCATAATGATTAAAAACACCCCATAAATTACCCCATTTTGAAAACTAGACCTCTTAAGGTATTAATCTAGGGTTGTAATGAGTATTTTGACCCCACTGTTTTTCCAGGAACTAATGCAAAGCAGGTGATTAAAAAACAGCAGGCATGAGAAAAAGGATATATATCCCAAAATGAATCACCCTGTTTCTCCTGTGTTCAATAAATATCCCCATTGTGGCCCTAATGCGTTTCCTGGACAAAAGGCAGGGTCCAAAAGGAAGGGAGCACCCGTAGGCTATCAGGACGCACATTTTGCTTGAAATGTTTCTTGCCCCATTACACATTTAGGGTATGTGCACACACTAGCTGGCTTTTACGGCTGAAATGACAGACTGTTTTCAGGAGAAAACAGCTGCCTCGTTTCAGCCGTAATTGCTCCTCCGCATTTTGCGAGGCTTCTCTGACAGCCGTAAATTTTGAGCTGCTCTTCATTGAGTTCAATGAAGAACGGCTCAAATTACGTCTGAAAGAAGTGTCCTGCACTTTTTGACGAGGCTGTATTTTTATGTGTCGTCGTTTGACAGCTGTCAAACGACGACGCGTAAATGACAGGTTGTCTGCACAGTACGTCGGCAAACCCATTCAAATGAATGGGCAGATGTTTGCCGACGTATTGTAGCCCTATTTTCAGACGTAAAACGAGGCATAATACGCCTCGTTTACGTCTGAAAATAGGTCGTGTGAACCCAGCCTTATAGAGGCACTGAGCTACCAAAACGATAGAGACCCCTCATAAATTAACCCATTTTGAAAACTAGACCCCTTAAGGTATTCATCTAGGGGTGTAGTGGCCATGTTGATTGTAAAGTTTTTATAGAATGAGATAAGGTGTGTGTGTGTGTGTGTGTGTGTGTGTGTGTGATATATATATATATATATACATTTTTTCCTCAAATACTTTATTTTTAGGACCTATTTATCATACACAGTGCATGAAACTGGTGAGGTATGTCTTAAAGGTATTACTATTGTATGCCTTAGTATAGAAATATGGCGCATACTCATCATTGGAGGACAATAAGAAGGAGTGAAGTGGATTTCATGTTTTTATAACTTTTTGTCGGAAAGGAGAGGATTGTACTTTTCTAGATTGAGTAATATATGTCGCTAACTGTGTCTACACCCTATGACTATGTCGTGCTAACAAAGCAGCTGTCCTGCAATCGTGTCAGTCTGTAGACATTATGTATATCAACCCGCTCTGATATATAGTAAGTTAGAGTGGGAAATATTAAACTGTGTTGGAGGAAAAAGGCAATATATCCAAAAAAAGGAGGAAGAATGTATCCAGCTATGTGGAAAACTTGAGCATGTTCAAAGGATGAAAGAGAACTTGTAGGGCTGTAATGAATTTATTATTCAAAGTGACTGGTCATACAACGTCTCTTTAGCTCCATCAATCCCTATATAAGGGACGAATGTGCCAAGCGACGTGGTACACCATAACAGGCTCCAGCCCGGCAAGGTAGGAACTGAAATGTGCGCAAAACAACCAATCACCTGCAGAATATATGACGGGACAGTGGGGAGTAGTGGTTCTTCAAATTAATGTCGCTATTTCTAGAAGTATTGTCGGGTGTAAGAGTTTCACCAAAAACCCGAATAAAACTGTAATAAAGCCCATAGTGTATTGATAAGGAACAGCTCGCTTATTAGAAATCCTCAGAATAAAAAGAAAAATGATGCCGTATCCCCAGTCAGTAACAGCTATTTATGGCAGGACATAGTCCTAACAGAAAAGGGAAAAAAAAAAAAGCTTTCAGGGCACAATTTTATCTTGAATGAATTTCAGGCCCTATTCCACTTTGAGTCATTTTGGGATATAACCCAAATTTATAGAATCTAGAAAAGTAGACTTCCCTCTCTCCCAAAAGAAAGTAAATAAAAAAAGAAATCCCTAAAAGAACCCTACATTTTGGCCTCTCCTAAATATGCAGCAAAGCTGCTTCCCTAGAAGAAAAAAGAGGTGTACCGAAAACTAAAATCCTAAATAAATCCAGCATTTTTACTTGTAATTCACAAAAAAAAAAAAAATCGGAATGTGCAACAGTATGATAAATTTCAAAACAGGCACTTATGCATAGACCAGGGTTGGAAGGACAAGCGGAACAATAATATCGTGACTCACTTCGCTGTCCTCGTTTGCTGCAGATCCGGCGGGTATTTTTGGTTCGGTGTTGAAGGGATGGGGTGTAAAAAAATTTTTTCAACAAGTCGGCGTACACCCTCTGACTCATGGACTACTCTCTGGTCTGCAGATTGAAATAGGAGAACTTCAATCACTTTCGCCGGAAATTCAAATAATGTCACCCTGCCCACTGATTTTTTTGTACAGGACAAATGCATTGTCCATCGCACCCTGGATGAGGTATATTGCCACTTTCTTATACCATCTTCTGGTTTTCCTTTTAACCAGATAAGGTTGTAACATCTGGTCGCACAAATCTACCCCACCCATGAATTTGTTATAACCGATGACACACGCAGGCTTTTGTCTATCTGCATGGCCCCACGTTCTCGGACAGTTTCTGTTGCACTTGAGTGGATAGTGATGATCATGTAGACGTCCTTGCGGTCAAGAAATTTTAAAGCGAGCATCTCAATTTGAAAAGTGCATGAATGCCCCTTTGGTACTTATTTTATTTACAAGTTGACATGGGAAACCTTTGCGATGCCTGCGTATTGTGCCACAGGCTCCGGTGTTGGCACCATGCAGGGCGCTAAACAATGGCACACTGCTATAAAAGCTGTCAGCGTATGCATGATACCCCTTGTGTAGGAAAGGGGCTATTAAATCCCACACGATCTTAACAGTGGTACCAATATTTGGAGGGCCCCGTGGTGGATTAAATTCACTGTCTTTACCCTCGTAGATCTTAGCCAGTAGTGCTTTCACATAACTTATAGATCTTTACCCCCTACTTTGCGCTTTTTGAGGGTATGAATTGGAGGAATGCGAGACGCCCTTTGAAATTCATTAGAGATTCATCCACTGCTAAATTTTGTTCAGGGGTATATGCTCCTAAGAAGGAAGAATTAAGAAAATTTGGCACTGGCCTTAATTTATACAACCCAGCCGGTCATGGCTTCTGTCGCCGGAAGGGGATGCCTGTAGGTTGTCCCTAAAGTGGAGAAATCGCATAAGTATTTCATACCTGCTGCGGGACATAATGCCAGAAAAAATGGGGGTGGCATGTATAGGGCTTGATGCCCAATATGACCTAATAGAGTTTTTTTTTTATGATTCCCATGTTAAGGTTGTGGCCCAGATTTTTTTTTTAATAAAGTCATTTATGGTAGGAGTAAATAAACATGGGTTCCCACACTAAATCTGTTTAGTGGGGTTGTGCAATTTTAGGGGCTGCACTTTGAACGGATGTTGTGGCAACTGCACAATCTCCCATATCACTGTACTGTTTCTCATTTCAATAGAATCCCTTGAAGTGACACTTTCGCTGTCGCTTTCAAGTAAAAGTAAAATGCTGAATCCGTATCTGAACATAGCATCTGATAGGCTTCCTCAACAATGTATCTTCTGGCAGCCATGATGATTATACAGTGTAAGGCCCCATTCACACGACCGTAAAATGGTCCGTAATTACGGGCCCATTAATTTCCATGGCCGACGGACACCTTCCCGTACGGGTGTCCGTGCCGTAGAATCTTGCCCAAAAAAATAGGGCATGTCCTATTTTTTATTTTTATTTTACGGACCGTGCTCCTATACTTTTATAATGGGAGCATGGCTCGTAAAAACGGCCGGCCGTGCCCGTCATTATGGGCACAGTCGTGTGCATGAAGCCTAAACCGCAAATAATAAATGTAACTAGCGGTTTAATTTATTTTTATCAACTAAGAACACTAAAGGAATTCAACTTTTTTTTTATCAAACCTAAACCCTACGCCTAACACAAACCATAAACCCAAGCCCAGACCAGCACCCTTCCCCGTCTAACAGCGTACCCTAAACTGAATATATTTTACAGTACGATCCTAAGTACAGTGGAGGAAATAAGTATTTGATCCCTTGCTGATTTTGTAAGTTTGCCCACTGTCAAAGACATGAACAGTCTAGAATTTTTAGGCTAGGTTAATTTTACCAGAGAGATAGATTATATAAAAAAAATTAAAAAAAATCACTGTCAAAATTATATATAATTATTTGCATTGTGCACAGAGAAATCAGTATTTGATCCCTTTGGCAAACAAGACTTAATACTTGGTGGCAAAACCCTTGTTGGCACGCACAGCAGTCAGACATTTTTAGTAGTTGATGATGAGGTTTGCACACATGTTAGATGGAATTTTGGCCCACTCCTCTTTGCAGATCATCTGTAAATCATTAAGATTTCGAGGCTGTCGCTTGGCAACTCGGATCTTCAGCTCCCTCCATAAGTTTTCGATGGGATTAAGGTCTGGAGACTGACTAGGCCACTCCATGACCTTAATGTGCTTCTTTTTGAGCCACTCCTTTGTTGCCTTGGCTGTATGTTTCGGGTAATTGTCGTGCTGGAAGACCCAGCCACAAGCCATTTTTAATGTCCTGGTGGAGGGAAGGAGGTTGTCACTCAGGATTTGACAGTACATGGCTCCATCCATTCTCCCATTGATGCGGTGAAGAAGTCCTGTGCCCTTAGCAGAGAAACACCCCCAAAACATAATGTTTCCACCTCCATGCTTGACAGTGGGTACGGTGTTCTTTGGGTCATAGGCAGCATTTCTCTTCCTCCAAAAACGGCGAGTTGAGTTAATGCCAAAGAGCTCAATTTTAGTCTCATCTGACCACAGCACCTTCTCCCAATCACTCTCAGAATCATCCAGATGTTCATTTGCAAACTTCAGACGGGCCTGTACATGTGCCTTCTTGAGCAGGGGGACCTTGCGGGCACTGCAGGATTTTAATCCATTACGGCGTAATGTGTTACCAATGGTTTTCTTGGTGACTGTGGTCCCAGCTGCCTTGAGATCATTAACAAGTTCCCCCCGTGTAGTTTTCGGCTGAGCTCTCACCTTCCTCAGGATCAAGGATACCCCACGAGGTGAGATTTTGCATGGAGCCCCAGATCGATGTCGATTGACAGTCATTTTGTATGTCTTCCATTTTCTTACTATTGCACCAACAGTTGTCTCCTTCTCACCCAGCGTCTTACTTATGGTTTTGTAGCCCATTCCAGCCTTGTGCAGGTCTATGATCTTGTCCCTGACATCCTTAGAAAGCTCTTTGGTCTTGCCCATGTTGTAGTGGTTAGAGTCAGACTGATTAATTGAGTCTGTGGACAGGAGTCTTTTATACAGGTGACCATGTAAGACAGCTGTCTTTAATGCAGGCACCAAGTTGATTTGGAGCGTGTAACTGGTCTGGAGGAGGCTGAACTCTTAATGGTTGGTAGGGGATCAAATACTTATTTCTCTGTGCACAATGCAAATAAATATATATCATTTTGACAATGTGATTTTCTTATTTTTTTTTAATATAATCTATCTCTCACTGGTAAAATTAACCTAGCCTAAAAATTCTAGACTGTTCATGTCTTTGACAGTGGGCAAACTTACAAAATCAGCAAGGGATCAAATACTTATTTCCTCCACTGTATATACAGTAAATATACTTTTATATATATATATATATATATATATATATATATACACACACACACACACACACTACCGTTCAAAAGTTTGGGGTCACCCAGACAATTTTGTGTTTTCCATGAAAACTCACACTTATATTTATCAAATGAGTTGCAAAATGACTAGAAAATATAGTCAAGACATTGACAAGGTTTGAAATAATAATTTTCACCTTCAAACTCTGCTTTCGTCAAAGAATGCTCCATTTGCAGCAATTACAGCATTGCAGACCTTTGGCATTCTAGCTGTTAATTTGCTGAGGTAATCGGGAGAAATTTCACCCCATGCTTCCAGAAGCCCCTCCCACAAGTTGGATTGGCTTGATGGGCACTTCTTGCGTACCATACGGTCAAGCTGCTCCCACAACAGCTCTATGGGGTTGAGATCTGGTGACTGCGCTGGCCACTCCATTACAGATAGAATACCAGCTGCCTGCTTCTTCCCTAAATAGTTCTTGCATAATTTGAAGGTGTGATTTGGGTCATTGTCCTGTTGTAGGATGAAATTGGCTCCAATCAAGCACTGTCCACAGGGTATGGCATGGCGTTGCAAAATGGAGTGATAGCCTTCCTTATTCAAAATCCCTTTTACCTTGTACAAATCTCCCACTTTACCAGCACCAAAGCAACCCCAGACCATCACATTACCTCCACCATGCTTGACAGATGGCGTCAGGCACTCTTCCAGCATCTTTTCAGTTGTTCTGCATCTCACAAATGTTCTTCTGTGTGATCCAAACACCTCAAACTTCGATTCGTCTGTCCATAACACTTTTTTCCAATCTTCCTCTGTCCAATGTCTGAGCTTTTGCCCATATTAATCTTTTCCTTTTATTAGCCAGTCTCAGATATGGCTTTTTCTTTGCCACTCTGCCCTGAAGGCCAGCATCCCGGAGTCGCCTCTTCGCTGTAGACGTAGACACTGGCGTTTTGCGGGTACTATTTAATGAAGCTGCCAGTTGAGGACCTGTGAGGCGTCTATTTCTCAAACTAGAGACTCTAATGTACTTGTCTTGTTGCTCAGTTGTGCAGCGGGGCCTCCCACTTCTCTTTCTACTCTGGTTAGAGCCTGTGTGTGCTGTCCTCTGAAGGGAGTAGTACACACCGTTGTAGGAAATCTTCAGTTTCTTGGCAATTTCTCGCATGGAATAGCCTTCATTTCTAAGAACAAGAATAGACTGTCGAGTTTCACATGAAAGCTCTCTTTTTCTAGCCATTTTGAGAGTTTAATTGAACCCACAAATGTAATGCTCCAGATTCTCAACTAGCTCAAAGGAAGGTCAGTTTTATAGCTCCTCTAAACAGCAAAATTGTTTACAGCGGTGCTAACATAATTGCACAAGGGTTTTCAAGTGTTTTCTAATCATCCATTAGCCTTCTAACACAGTTAGCAAACACAATGTACCATTAGAACACTGGAGTGATGGTTGCTGGAAATGGGCCTCTATACACCTATGTAGATATTGCATTAAAAACCAGACGTTTGCAGCTAGAATAGTCATTTACCACATTAACAATGTATAGAGTGTATTTCTGATTCATTTAATGTTCTCTTCATTGAAAAAAACTGTGCTTTTCTTTCAAAAATAAGGAAATTTCTAAGTGACCCTAAACTTTTGAACAGTAGTGTATGTGTGTGTATATATATATATATATATATGTGTGTGTGTGTATATACTATAAATTACTGAAAAAAGGGGGGACACTAACACTTGTATCTGTTTCTCTCCACAGCTAGAACAGAGTGAGGAGAAACCGATACATGTTTTTACTTTTATTTTACTGTAGTGATCACGATGATTGGATCTCATAGTGAACACCAAGATCCGGAACCAATACTATTGGCTCCTGATCACTGCCCTTAGAACAGAGCTCTAACAGCTCGTTCTTAGGGTACGTTCACACGCACTGTTTTCAGACGTAATTCGGGCGTTTTACGCCCCTAATACGCCTACAAACATCTGCCCATTGCTTTCAATGGGAATTACGACGTTCTGTTCCCATTTTAAGCGTCGCTGTCAAAATACGGCGTGTAAAAAGTGCAGGACACTTTTTGGAGGCGGTTTTCATTGAAAAACAGCTCCAAAAATGGCCGTAAAAAACGCAGCGAATAACGCAAATTGTTAAAAAAAAGTCTGAAAATCAGGAGCGGTTTTCACCTGAAAACAGCTCTTTATTTTAAGACGTTTTTGCTCACTGCGTGTGAACATACCCTTAGGGCCGGCTCTGTATACAGTAACAGCATTTGACCAGTGTGATTGGCTGTCACACTGGTCACATGATGTTAGGAAATCAACCAGTCCTGATACTTACAGCCGGCTTTTATCGCAGACTTCATCAGGGTGACGCTAAACCCCCTCTACTACAGCGACGCCAAAAGACGTCGCTGTAGACTGAGTACCTGCACCGTCTGCTGTCAAAAGACGGTGGGCGGTCGTTAAGGGGTTAAAGGGATGGTAAGAGATTATAAAGCATAGCTTCTTTTCTCCAGACATGGCACCATTCTTCAAGTGAATGGGGTAGTGCTGCAACCCAGCCAATGGGCCAGAATGGTGCGGTTTCTGGAAGATAGCTACTATGTTTTTCTAACTCTCGTAGGACCCCTGTAAATAGGTCAAAGCTGTAAAAAAAAAAAAGAATTGTATAATTTATTAAAATGTTGCTCTGGTCCCATGCCACGACACACCTCCAGTCCTGTTGGGTGGAGTTTGTTTTATGCCTCAGGAATGTCACGTCACAAGACCGCATCCAAGGGCAATTGCAGGACATTACTATGGACGAAACATCACGAGGCCTGTAGTGATTGGCTAACAACCACATGATGTTACATCACTAAGGAGGAAACGTCACGGAGGCGTAATACACATTCAGTGGTAAGTATTTTAACAATTATTTGCTTCATTTATTGATTTATCATAGTTTTGTCTGATGTTCAGCTTATTACAGTTACAGTATGTGTATCAGAGCTGCGTCTTGTAATGAGCTGAGCGCCTGTTTGTCCATCACATGACCAGGACCGATCCTAATCCACTGGAAGTAACAATGAAGGTTCCTATTGAATAACAGCAAGATGAAATATTGGGAAAATATTAGATTACAAATTATTATAGAAAATATATTGGGAAAATTGTTTAACTTTTCGTTATACAAAGAACAACCTTTATTTGCTTAAACCGTTATACCCCCTTCCTTAAACAACACTGGGTACAGGTGCCTAAAACTTTGGGAGTATTCACCATTATCTCCCATACCTCCCAACTATGCAGCTTGCATAGTGCATCACGGGAAATGTTTCCCTGCTAAGCCACGCCTCTAAACCCGCCCATACACATTGTTCAGCCCACAAAGTATTGTGTCCCCACAGTATCCCCTGACCGTATAATGCCCCCATGAAACCCCCACACAGTAAAATGACCCCCTAGCTGCCCCCCACAAAGTATCAGGCCCTGTTCACACAGAGTTTTTTGATGCAGAAACGGCGTCAGAAACCGCCTAAAAAAACGTCCAAAACCGCCTCCGATTGATTTCAATAGGAGGCGTAGGCGGGTTTTTTTCCCACGAGTGGGGGAAAAAAGAAGCGTCATTCCCTTCGGGGGTTTCCGTCTCTGACCTCCCATTGACATCAATGGGAGGCAGAGAAAGCGCTTTTCGCTGCGTTATTTTGCCCACGGCCTAAAAAGTGTGCAGGCAGGTCAAAATCTGCCTCAAAATTCTTGTAGGAATTTTGAGGCAGATTTTATTTTGTCTGCAAAAAAACTCAGTGTGAACAGGGCCTAATACCCCATAGTGAATCTCACATAGTATAATGCCAAATAGCTGCCCCCACACAGTATAATGCCCACATAAAGTATATTGCCCCCTTAACAGGTGCCCAGATACAGTATAATGCCACCTTAGCAGGTGCGGCCATACAGTATAATGCCTCATAGTGCCTAATGACAAAAACAATAAAATAAATGCTGACCTAGCCCCGTTCCCAGGATGAGTGGCTCGGTGCAGACAGGCACAATGACGTCACTGCATCGCGGGTGGCTCAGCCGATCTGCTCACGGCTATTTTACACAGTGAATGCTGAAGCAGGGAGGTCACGGTTCCCTGCTTTAGCATTGGATTCAACGGTGTCTGCTTTTCAGTTGAACCAGTTAAAGGACGCAGTTAGGGTATGTTCACACGGCCGAAAGATTGGAAGCAGAACGCCTCCAAACATCTGCCCATTGATTTAAATGGGAAAATGGGCGCTCTGTTCCGACGGGCCGTTTTTTTACGCGGCCGTTTTGAAAAACGGCCGCGTAAAAAAAAAAAAGCGCGAAAAAGAAGTGCAGGCCCTTGAAAACAGCTCCGTATTTTCAGACGTTTTTGAGTTTGCGGGTGGACATACCCTTACAGTTGAAACCGGGACATACCACCGGCTGCCCGCTGAGAGCAGGATACCGCCCGGAATCCGGGACTGTCGCACTGAATCCGGGACGGTTGGGAAGTATGATAAATAAATGTATGCATACGTATAGTTTTAGTCGTAAAAAGCTGATGGACACTTATTATAGGCTCACATGAGTCTGAAATGATAAACTTTGCATTTGTTTTAGAAATTATTGTATATAATATTAAAATCCGCCTGTAGTGGGAAATATATGAACTATCATTGGCATAGCCTGATGGCTGGACACCGGCTCTATCGCCTCCTACTGGCTACATGAAGTATAGTATTTCCTGACTGAACTGCTGACAGAAAAGGCCCTGGAAGTACTGCTTGGCAAAACAGGTTAGTGTAATGAGGTAAATAAAGACTAAATGTGTGTGCAGAAAGGTCTTACTTCATGGAGACAACACTAGAAAGAGAAATGACACGCTGTGCAGGCTTAGAAGTGTTCTGTGCTGTGACTACATGAACTCTATGGAAGTCCTTCATGGGGGGAGATATATCAAAACTGGTTCAAAGGAAAATGGAGTAGTTGCTCATGGCAACGAATGAGATTCCACCTCATTTTTCAGAGGCCTTTTAGAAAATGAAAGCAGCACCTTATTGGTTGCCCTATGCAACTATTCTACTTTACCTTTGCACCAGTTTTGCTATATCTCCCCCGTTGTCTTTCATGTTCTTGCCACGATAGCTGAAAAAACGGAACCAGGAAAAAAATATATATATTCCTTATAGTTTCCAGTAGGGGATAAATGATTCCTTCCCATGCAAACCTCAGCTGCTGCAGAACCACTTTTTGAAAGGTGGAACCTGGTGGCAAGATTTGATTGATATGAAACACCCTTATCCTTTTCATAAAGAAGATCTGGACCTCTAAGGGTATGTGCACACGATAACTGCATTTACGTCTGAAATTACGGAGCTGTTTTCAGGAGAAAATAGCTCCTGAATTTCAGACGTAATTTCTCGTACTCGCGTTTTGCGGGTCGTCCATTACGGGCGTAATTTGGAGCTGTTCTTCATTGAAGTCAATGAAAAACGGCTCCAATTACGTCCCAAGAAGTGTCCTGCACTTCTTTGACGAGGCTGTTATTTTACGCGCCGTCTTTTGACAGCGACGTGTAAAATTACAGGTCTTCTACACAGTACATCGTTAAACCCATTGAAATGAATGGGCAGATGTTTGCCGACGTATTGGAGCCGTGTTTTCAGGCGTAATTCGAGGCGTAAAACGCCTCCATTACGCCTGAAAATAGGTCGTGTGAACCCAGCCTTAAAGTGGTTGTCTGGTTTCAGAGAATGTATGTTATTTTCAAGATCTCTGCTTGCTGTTATTCAGTAGGAACATGCGTTGCGTGCTTGTAGTGGATAACATTTTCTCCATGGTCATGTGATGGACACACATGTTCTGGGATCGTTAGAAGACACAGATCTGATACACATACTGTAACGAGCCGTGCACGTGCATCCATCACATGACCACGGACAGAATTCTATCCACTAGAAGTAAACAATGAATGTTCCTACTGAAAAACAACAAGCAGAGGTCTTGTAAACCATGAGGAATTAATACAAAGTATATTGAAAAATGGTATTACATTGTTTAATTGTATAATTAAACGTTATACCATTTTTCAATATACTCTGTATAACGTAAATCAGAAAAAAAAACACCTTTTTTTTTTTGCTTAAAATTTATTTAAAAAAAGCTAATACGACCCAGACTGCAGCGGTCAAATGGACTACAGCGGCATCCCAGGAGGCCGGCTGCACAGAGAACAGAGGGTCGCGTCGCTATAACAACGCACGATGCAACAAATTAAATTTTTTTCAGCAGAGATGCCGCCCAAAAATCTGCACCACAATTTGGTGCACTTTTTTGGGAGGAATTCACTGCGGGTTCCAAATCTGATATGCTGCGTACTTTTATGCAGCGTATCCACCCTATGTGAACTTAACCTAAAGAATAAGTGAGCACTACAAGTCAGGCAATTGCTGGTTTACACTGGAGAAGGAACTTTCTACAAAAGCTATCTGTGGTAAGAGATGTAGAACAAACCATTTCAGTATAAGGCTATGTGCACACACAAAATAAAAACCGTCTGGCAATACGGAGCTGTTTTCAAGGGAAAACAGCTCCTGATTTTCAGAAGGTTTTTTTTATTCAAAGTCGCGTTTTTCGCAACGTTTTTAACGGCTGTTTTTGGAGCTGTTTTTCTATAGAGTCTATGAAAAAGCGCTCCAAAAATGGCTGAAGAAGTGACATGCACTTCTTTTTCGCGGCCGTTTTTTTATGCGTCTGTTTTTTTAAAAACGGCCGCGTAAAAAAGGCCCCGTCGGAACAGAACGCCGTTTTTCTGCTTCTGAATTTTCAGCAGTTATAGTGGTCGTTTACGGCCCGAAAAAACGGCCGAAAATAGCCTGTGTGAACATACGCTAACAGTCTGATTCTCACGTCTGAATGGGATTTTTATACAATATTATTTACAGGCATGTCCAGAGAAAATTTCTCTTGATTTGTATTTATAATATCACGAGTCACTACTCCAGTTACAGACTTGCGTTAGCATATGGCAAATTCAAGGAAAAGGTTACCTAAAATCTTTTTCAGCTTTTGGCAGAAACTATACAAAAGAGACTTCAAATCCGCATCAAGATGGATCTGTAGTTACTCTTGAGCTTTTTAGAAATTGTAGCTATGGGGGGAGTTATGGCCTGTATTTCCAGATAAGGATGTTTTTGGCATTGTTTTATATTCATCTAATCCTTTTGTCATATTTGTACCATCGTGTTTCTAGATATGAGCTTCATTGTAGGTCTAGCATATGCATGGCAACCAATCACTTTTCAGCAGAAGTCTTGACATTCTAGTTGTTATAAAGAGATACATCTAATAGTTCAATATTTTAAGATAATATTCAATATTAATTTCTTAATAATAGTCGAATCTGTCTTTTAAGTCCACTCCATCAATTATCCGCACAGCAACCGGGAACACAAAAAATGGCAACTCCGGATGTAAAAATGGCTAAGGATTGGAGCACCACTGTGATTGTGAGCAGCTCTTTGCAGGTACCGTGAGCTCATGTGGAGACTTTCTATCGAGTAGTTTGTCTTCCTTTCTTAAAGAGGATTTGTCACCAGTTTATGAATTCCCTTTCTCCTAAATAATCTAATAGGCGACGGCGCGATGATGCTGATAACTACAGTGTAAGTTTTTTCAAAATGTTTATTATTTGCAAAGTTCTGAGCATTTTCCTAAATATGCTAATTTGGCTATATTCACTCTGGGCGGTGTAATGTTTTCTGTATGACGTTGTCCAATCGGCGTTATACAGTTCTCGTCTTCCCAGCCCAGCAACACAGCGTGATTATATAGTGTACAGCTTCCATGCCCGACTGAGGTTTTCAACTGGGGATATCTCCGGTTGTTTCACAGCTAGAGCTGGGATCCTGGTGCCATATGAAAGATTAGAATCACCGCTGTTCTAGGTGGTCCACAGCCAGAGATATGGCTATTTGAAGTGATCCCCCTTCCTTCCAGCCACAGTCTCTTACACTATGTGAAGCAGCTTCATGCTGATAGGACAGCGTCAGAGGCTGTGAGGAGGCTCCACCTCAATAGAATCACTGGTGTTGACACCCACTTGTCTAGTATAAGCTAATTTGCATATTTAGAAAAAAAGCTCTTTACTTGTAAAATAATAAACTTTTTGGGACACAATTTTCACTATCATTATCAGTGTGATAGCGCCTATTAGATGATAGGGCATTACTAAACTAGTGACAGATCCGCGTTAAAAAAAAACAGGCTAGTTTCTGAAATTCTCATTGTATACCAATTGAAACGATGAGCTCCTCACGTGTTGGCCGCCATAGTATAAATACTCTGCATTTTATGTGAACGATACATGACCATGACAAGTAGTGAAATGTAATAGGAAGGATACATAGCCATACCAGTGAATCCTCTAAAATTACTAGACTATTGCATATGGTTATTTAACCAGGAATATGTTGAACACTGTCTGCTAGTCTTATTTGAAGGTATCAAAGGAAACTCTTGGTAAGTAATCCAACATAATTTAATAATGTGAGATGTCTGCAATAGGAGAGCTCTGATGGTATTGGAGCAGCGGAGGCACACCTCTATTACTCATTAGTCAAAAAAGAAATAATATTTGATGTCCATTATTTTTTAGTATTCTGTGAACTAAACTTCATGTTTTCTAGCTATATTTTTCTAACATCTGGACACTTTATTTAGACCGAAAAAAAAAAAAGCGGCCATGAAATGTCCATGATAGGCCATTTTTTGGTTCTTATGTAATGAATTTTAGGCGTTTTCAGTGGCATTTTTTTATTTTGCAACTTTAACGTGTTTTATTTAAGTCCTATTGAGAAGCCAATGGGAAAAACGCCATGCATAGAGAATGCGGCTTCCTGCAAAAATGCGACTGACCCCAAAAACGTCAAAATACTGTGCATGTATGCTTTCTTAGGGTATGTTCACACGCAGTGAGCAAAAACTTCTGAAAATAGAGCTGTTTTCAGGCGAAAAACGCCTCCAAAAACGTCCCAAGAAGTGTCCTGCACTTCTTTTGACGAGCCGTCATTTTACGCGTCGTTTTTTTACAGCAACACGTAAAATAAAGGCTCGTGTGAACAGAACATCGTAATTCCCTTTGAAACCAATGGGCAGATGTTTGTAGGCGTATTAGGGGCGTTTTTTTCAGGCGTAAAACACCCGAATTACGCCTGAAAACACTGCGTGTGAACATACCCTTATAATTTACTTTAAGCTTTAAAAGTCATTAATGCAATATGACGTACATGTAAGTCATTGTGATCGCAGGTTACTGACAGATGGACTCCCGTTGCAAAGGTCGGGATCAGAGATAATTCTGATCCCAGCCATTTAATAGCGTCAATAGCGACTGCAGCATCTAAGTAGTTTGACAGAGTTAGGGGGCTCCTTCTCTCGCCCATCGGTGGCCCCACAGGCAGGGCCTAATACATTACCTGTCTGTTATACACGGACAGTGTACTAAAGCCTTATACCGTAGAAGCGATCAGAAGAGTGCATCGTGAAGTTCCCTGATGGGATTTAAAAAAGAAATCACTAAAGTGTTAACAAAAAAAAAACTAAGCTTTTTTTCCATAAAAAGTAGTTTTATTTTGCAAAAGTACAAAAAAAAACAACAAACTCTATTGTAACGACCCTTATAATACGTACTGTATTAAACATTATTTAAACTGCACGGTGAACGACCGAATAAAAACAAAACTGAATTAACCCCCAACCCTCAAAAAGGTAAATCAATTTTGTTTCCCAAAATGGCTATTAAAAAAATGTGTCCTACAAGAAACAAGCCCACATACGGCTATATTGACGGAAAAATAAAAAAAATTGAATGCGGCAGTTTTATTTTTAATTTTTAAATTGTGCACAAGTAGTTAAAAATGTTATACATATTTGGTACCACCGTAACGACCCACAGAATAAAAGGTAACACGTTATGTATCCCCCATGGTAAAATTTTAAAAAACAGAGTAAGGGTATGTTCACACGGCGGGGGTCCGTAACGGCTGAAATTACGGGGATGTTTCAGCCTGAAAACATCCCCGTAATTTCAGCCGTACCGGCATGTGCAGGCGCTTGAACGCCGCGTCAATTACGGCCGTAATTAGCGCTGCTATTCATTGGAGTCAATGAATAGCGGCTCCAATTACGGCCAAAGAAGTGACAGGTCACTTCTTCTACGCGGGCGTCAATTTACGCGCCGTCATTTGACAGCGGCGCGTAAATATACGCCTCGTGTGAACAGACAAACGTCTGCCCATTGCTTTCAATGGGCAGATGTTTGTCAGCGCTATTGAGGCGCTATTTTCGGGCGTAATTCGGGGCAAAAACGCCCGATTTACGTCCGTAAATAGGCCGTGTGAACATACCCTAATTTTGCTATTGTTTTTTGCATTTTCCCCTGTTCTCGGCTGAATGGAGCAGCAGGGCGCATGCTCAACTGTGTTGCTCCATTCAAACTCCTCCTAGCCACAGTCTTGTGGCTTGGGGTCGTTAAGGGGTTACAGTCTTTAGTAATATATCAGAGCGTACATATACAGCGTCTTGGTTTGTGGCATTTTTGGGGTCAGTGGCAATTTTATTTTCAAAACACAGCATGCTCAAAGTATAGCGTTTCTTCTGCCATTTTTTTCTTTAACAGTTTCCCGACCGCCAGCTGTAGAAAAGCGTGGTGGTTCAAATCCTTAAAACCCGCTCCATAGCAGGTATACGGCAAGTGTGTTGGATGGTTGCCCGAGCGATCAGGCAGCTGAAAGTTGGGTCTCTGGCTGTCAGTGACTTCCAGGGACTCTGAAGAGAAGATAGAAGCAGCTTTCGCTGCTCCTATCTTCTCCGATCGTTTCTCAATGAGCGCTGTGTATAGAATAAAGGCAGTGATCACGTGACTGATCACATGATCGCCAGTGGCAGGCTGCTGCTGCTATCTGACTAGACCCAGAACAACCCTACTAGTGAAAATAGTCTGCTGTGCAGCCCCAGTTACAGTGGAATAATAAAGTGTAAAAGAAAAATAAAGTCCCCCAAAGGTCTTTTCTGACCACAAAAAAAAGGAAAATAAAGTAAAAATAAACAAGATAATAAATGCACATAAAATACCAATCCCCCCCCCCCCCAATCATTGTTGTAATGCGAGCCCTGACCCATTTACCCATAAAATAGACATGTAATATATCAAAGCTTTTGGTAGACGACTATCACAAATAAAATAAAACTATTACCATAAAAAAAAAAAAAATAGCTGAAAAGTAAACAAACATATTTTTTTACTATTATTTTCAAACTTGAATATCGAAATTCTAAAATAGTAAAAAGAATGTATATAAAAATGATGAAACGAAAAAAGCCTCCATGGGTCTATGAAAAAACATTGCAAAAAACACATTGCTAACACAACAAATAAAAAGGTAATAGCCGTTTTTAGCACGTGTTAGTTAAACGGTGTCTGGTCCTGAACCGGTTAGGCCTCATGCACACAGCCGTGATTTTCGGGTCGAGTGTCACCCGCAAATCCTGGGCCGTTCACATGGCCGCAGCCATTATTTGCTATGAGCCTGGACCGCAGAACTCGGCCGTAATAAGACACTCATTCATTCTTTCTGCGGTCCGGGCTCCTGGGCCATGCATGGACAGTGAAAACCACAGTCGTGTGCATGGCCCCATAGGAATGAATGGGGCCGCAATTCTCCTGTGGATTTTCGGGGGAATTGCGGCCGCAAAAGCACGTTCATGTGCATGGGGCCTTAAAGGACTTCAAAAGATATATGGTAACGCTTGTAAAAAATAAAAAATATAAAAAAAGAAAAGTAAAAACGCATATAATAGACACCATTAAATAGGCAAAAATTCATGGTGTTATTAGAGCGTTAAAATAACAAAGCTCTAATGCTGGTTTTCTGATATTTCTCCAGGATCATGAGGTGATCGCTTCTTTGCGGAATCAACAGCATAAAATCCGATTTTCAGCGTCTGTGCTAACTGGATCTATCATTTTTCCCCTTTCTGGTATGTTACGGTTGATAGCCGACAATATGCAATAATTTGTTAGAAATTTAAACTCTAATTTGTAGACCACAAACTTTCCATAAAACTCCAATACTTTTATTCATAGCAGTTATATATTACATGTTGGGTATATGCTTTATTTTACTACATCTTCGGAATCGTTCAGACTTTCATACTGTACCGGTGTTTAACTACCTGTATTTCAGATGTCTGGGTGTCCCATCCAAAACACACATAGTTAAGGCGTTTCCCTGCCCAGAAACCGCACCATATCTGTTCATAGGCGGTGTCTGGTATTGCAATTCATCACAATTTCCTAATAAAATATATGGGGAGGGGTTGCTCTGGTGGGACAATCAGTTTAAAATGAATCGGTTATCAGAAGAGACACCCTGTGATCCGTACAATATTGCTTTACGAGGATGAAGCACTCTGCACAGGGGCGTCGCTATCACCGGGGCCCAAGCCCCGGATCCCCGGTCGACTGCCGCTACAGGGCTCACCGCTGTTGCAATTGCGACGGGCAGCCGCACCGCGTCTATAATAAATTGACTATAGTAACTGGGGCCTATGTCATAAAATACACGGGCCCCTGATACTATAGTAACAACCACTACGCCCGGGAAGGAGGGCAAGTATGAAGTCCTGATGTCTTCTTGCGTCACGACGCTGTGCGTTGCGCATGACGTTACCACGCTGAATGGTTCTGAAGACATCATTACTGCCTGCTGGGGTCCTGTATCTAAGCCTGCATTGTGGTAGGCTTAGATACAGGGTCCAACAGACAGCATCACACATGGGCTTAGATACAGTGCCCCTGTGTGATATGGTCTGTTAGACCATGTACCTAAGCCTACCACAAGGTAGGCTTAGATACGGGAGATTTTATTTATATATATATATATATATATATATATATATATATACACATACACACAATTTTTTGGGGAGGTGGGATACTTACTGCTGGGGCCCTGTATCTAAGTCTATCATGTATGATACGGTCTGCTGAGAATGCATCCAATTCTATCCAGCGGTGTAGCTATAGGAGCCTTAGTCTTATAGATATGCTATCTCCGATAATGTATGTAAAAATGTAATAATTTTTCAGTGTGGGGGATAAAAGATCAGGGGCACAAGCCCCGCGACATAGAAGACCCTAGCAACAACCGTGACTCTGCATATGCGAACAGAAAGCTGTGGCTCCCTTCTCAGTGATCCCGCCGCATATGTGGTGGCAGTAATGGAGCTTTTTCATTACGATTTCTACACCAATAGTTACATTATATGTAGACTAGCTGTTACTTTTTTCTTTATGTAGGCATAGCTTTTTTGCTGGCAAATGCTGAAGAAGTCCTTGGCACTCAGAAAGAAGCCGTCTTTGATAAAATAGAGACATTCACATCTATTCATCGAAACAGCTTCTTAGTGATGGTGGCTGCTCTCCATGGACCAGAAGAATTTGCCTTAATGTTCAGTATTCAGCTGAGGTATATCATTTTACATTTCAAATCACTCAAACATCTGCCAAGCTTCTGCACAAATCCAATGTAAGAGGATTCTGCCATGTAGTGTCTTGTTTTATATCAAATTCTGATCAGCGTATAAAACGGCAATGTTCTAGATCACTCACATGGCCACATTTTCTATCTAATCTGGCTGGGTTCACACGAGCATGTTACGTCCGTAATGGACAGAACGTATTCCGGCCACAAGTCCCGGACCGAACACAGTGCAGGGAGCCGGGCTCCTAGCATCATAGTTATGTACGACGCTAGGAGTCCCTGCCTGTCCGTGGAACTACTGTCCCGTACTGAAAACATGATTACAGTACGGGACAGTTGTCCTGCAGTGTGCTCGGTCCGGGACTTGCGGGCGAAATACGTTTCGCCCATTACGGACGTAATGTGCTCGTGTGAATCCAGCCTACCAATGGGAGCAGGTCTCAGAGGAAAGCTCGAAAATATTCCATTTGGGTCTACCAAAAGTGAAACAACAACATTTTAAGGTGTAATGATTGCGAGCGGTCATATAGAAATACTGCTTCCATCATCCGCAGAACATAGAACTACCATACTCATTTATTGCTTGTACAAAAAAAAAAAAAATCTGTCGTTTGTGCAGAGAAATCTCTATTACACATGGCTTAAATTTTTTCACTTATTGCTTAGGTTCCTTGGAAGTAACTTAAAAGTCATTCCTACCCATAATAGTGTGGAAACGGTTAAAAGTGTTTTAACTATAGCTAAGGTAAGCTAGTCTTTCCTCATTGCTCTTCAGCAGTCTCCTTTAAACATTTTTCTCTGATCCAACCAGACAATGCAAGTGTGGTCACACTCCATTGAAATTAATAGGACAAGTTACCTCATACTGGAGGTTTGGGTTTTTTTTTTGCCACGGAAACCGCAGCAAAATTGCCTCCCATTGATTTCAATGGGAGGTGGAGGCATTTTTTTGTCCCGCGAGCGGGGGGGAAAAAAAATAACTCACGCTAAAAGAAACAACATGCCTTATCTTGGTGTTTTCCGCCTCAAAAACCCCATTGAAATCAATGGGAGATGGAAAAAACCACCTTGGCGTTTTATTGCAAAAAAAATGCTCGCAGTTTTCGCTTTTGCCTGAAGAAAAAAGGTAAAAAAAAAACAAAAAAGAATTTTCTGCCTGCAAAAAACTGTGTGTACAGGGTCAAATAGTAACTACACTTTATCAAACTTTTGATATTTTATAGAGATAGATCAAGAGTTTGGATAGATGGGGTCCGGGTGCTAAGACCCCCCCCACAATTGCTGAAAAGGTGCAGAAATGCTCAGCTGGGCACCCTGCACCTTCGGCTGTGATTCTACGTAAGCAGTATTCAGCCAGACGACGAGCGCTAATCACAGCCGAATGTGCAGCGGGCTCAGCTGAGCGTTTCTGCACCTTCTTTTCAGCAATTGTGGGGGTCTTAGACCCCATCGATCCAAACTTTTGATATGTCTGACATAGTAAAAGTTTGATGAAAGTGTAGTTCCTATTTAAAAGAGAACCTATTCGCTCTCCTGACTGGTCTGTTTTAGTAATTACTTGGTTTCCCCATAAATATCACAATTCAGGAGCATCTTTTCTTAGAACGCTGCGTTGTGCTGTTCCTCTTTATTCCTCCTAGTCAATTTATACATAAATTTAAACTGGGTGTTACTATTTCCCTTTTCATAGGGGTGTGTCCCCACATAGTCTGAGACTGAGCATTGATAAGACAGTCTCAGACTATGTAGGGAAGAACCCCCAACTGGTAACACCCAGCAAAAAATAGAAGAAATCGGGTGAAGGGCAAATACTTTTTCACAGCACTGTAGAACTTATATGAGGTGAGAAGGAGTGAGGGAGCGGTTGATTTTCTGGGACACAAATTTTAAAAATATTTCTTAGTTTCATTTAACTCTATAATGTCTCATTTTGCAAAGGCTAGTAGGATATTACAGCAAGAACGTCTGGATTTTTTTTCTGTGTATTGCTTTAATGGAGAGCCTGCATTTCACTTGCCAATGACTAAAACAGGCCTGTTCCTGAAATTGGCAGTTTCCCCAGGGGCCAAACAATCACCCATTAGTGTTTAATGAAATCCCAATCCTACAGGTCATAAGACTTTTGTGAGGGAAACCTCTTTGGATGCCCTTGTAAATTGTGTAAGTGTATGTTCACACGACAGCGCAAAAAACGTCTGAAAATACAGAGAGGTTCTCAAGGGAAAACCGCCCCCGATTTTCAGAAATTTTTTGAGCAACTCGCGTTTTTTACGGCTGTTTTTGGAGCTGTTTTCATTGGAGTCTGAGAAAACAGCTCCAAAAACGTCCCAAGAAGTGTCCTGCACTTCTTTTGACGAGGCTGTAATTTTACACGCCGTCTTTTGACAGCGACGCGTAAAATGACAGGTCGTCGGCACAGAACATCGTAAAGCCCATTGAAAATAATGGGCAGATGTTTGCCGACGTATTGGAGCTGTTTTTTCAGACGTAATTCGAGGCGTAAAACGCCTCCATTACGTCTGAAAATGGGTCGTGTAAACCCAGCCTAAGAATCTGCCCAGTCATTTAATGTCAAAGTGTCATTTCACAAAGTTTTCGGTCTTCAAAAATAGTGAAATTTGGATGGGATATGCACCAAATTCATGTAAATGAAGGTCAAATGTATATGAATTCTAGGTTAGTACTGCCCTTTCAAAAACCCTTGCACAGTGTATGACTGGTATGGGCTTGCCAAGGGCATTAAAAATTTAGTACGCATTTCTGGCAAATTACAGCAGACCACAAAAGTGAAATGTATAAACGGCTGCATATTTTCCTCTTGGCTGACATTGTATACATACATACATACATACATACACTCACATGTGTAACTGTAAACACTTTCCCCTGCAACAATTTGTATAAACTGCCCCTCTGTGTTTAGAGGAATAAGATTTTTTTTTTTCTAAAGCTACCTTCTCGCCAACATATTGTCGACTCATCTGTAGGTCTAGTAGATCTTTCAAGTCGGTCTCCTATATTAAATTGCAAACACATGAGACTTCCATAAACCACCGCATTGTGGATTTTCAATGCAAGATTCACAGGGAGAGAAGTCAGCCTTTTGGAGGAAACTCACAATAATAAACTTGGGTAGGCCTCTGCTTAGAAATAAGTTATATAAAAAAGTCTTAGGGCTAGTTCACACAGTTTTTTTTGATGCAGAAACCGCGCCAAAAAAGTCTCCCATTGATTTTAATGGGAGGCGTTTTTTTCCCCAGAAAAAAAACCCCCAAAAAAAACATGCTCTTTCCTCCCGCATTTCCGTCTCTGACCTCCCACTGACATGAATGGGAGGCAGAGAAAGCGGTTGTCGCTGCGTTTTTTGCCTGCGGAGCTAAACACGAGGCCACAAAACTTGGCAAAGAAGGTGCAGTCAGGTCATAATCTGCCTCAAAATTCTTGAAGGAATTTTGAGGCTGGGTTCACACAGAGTTTTTTGCAGGTGGAAATTCTGCCTCAAAAATTCCATTTGGAAGTTTGAGGCAGATTTTCCTTTGCCTGCACGCCGATTTTCACGGGCATAAAACTCTGCGAAATACGCTTTCTCTGCCTCCCATTGATGTCAATGGGAGGTCAGAGGCGTAAACGGCCGAAGATAGGGCATGTCCCTTCTTTCTCCCGCAAGACTGTTTTACCGCTCGCGGGAAAAAGATGCCTCCGCCTCCTATTGAAATCAATGGGAGGCATTTTCAGGCTGTTTTCGCGTAAAAAAACTGTGTGAACCCAGCCTGAGGCAGATTTTTCTGCCTGCAAAAAAACTGTGTGAACATACCTTTAGACTCGGTGCATAATATTTACTCTAGCCTAAAGCAATAACCTGGGCTTTACTTAGATGCATGTCTTGATGATGTGTACAGTATGCTCTATATAAGTGGTACTATGTATTTTACAGGCTACCTGCAAACCTCACCTTGAAAGTATACGGGACAGACTTCTCCAGGCTAAAATGTATATTGTTGAAAATAGCCCAGTGTGGAAAACACTAGACGAAACCTGATACAGTGGTTGCTACATGCTTAAGTAAAGGCATTTTTACTATTCCTTATAGGATACATTGTCTGTTATTACTGCAACTGAAAAAAATAGGAACGACTACTGGAAAGGAGGGAAATCATTGCATATGTACTGAGAATAATGTAAATCCTAGCCATACAGTCTACACGGACCTCCACACTCGGCCAAGCATACATGTTTTTTCAATAGGGAGAGGAAGACAAGGCACTGCCATACACTTCTGACTGTGGCTTATCTCCTAGTCATAGCAGAATCAAGGGTCAGGTATGTTCAAATTCAATATATCAGATCCTGGTTTCCCCCAGTATCTGCCATCAGTGAGACAGTCAAGAGGGCCCCCCCCCCCATACACACTGAAAGGGGGGAGGGGGGTGCCAACATTAATATATTTGGGCAGCATTAGAACCGACCAGCTCAGGAAACTAGAGGTATTCTCCATTTAATAATGAGGATATAATGAATGTAACATTTGTACTGAGCAAAGGATATGCACAGGTAAGCAGGCTTAAGATAATTAGTATAAAATTATCTAACAAAAAAACAAAAAAACAAAAAACATTCCATTTAGGTTTCTTATCTTGTAAAATATTTATTGCCTAAAACTTACTTATAAATACAGAACAGAAATGCTAAACATCTTTACTTGACCCAATTTTCTCCTCTGGTGCAGATTTTAGCTTCACTTCAATGAGCTCTTCGACTCTGGCGAGGATACTTTCCATTAAATCGAATGTGAAAAGAGCGGACTGTAGAACCTAAAATGTCAAAAACCGTTAATGTTGTTTAGATAAGCGCAATGACATTACACAGTACTAGGAGGAATCTAGAACACACTGATCACTCAGAGGCAAGAGCGCACTGCTAAAAAAATAATACAGCGGAATAAATAACACACCTGAAGCTGCATTTCAGGAGTCATGTCAGGTAGCGTATTACCCCCAGCGGTTACCGTACAAAGTGACTTCTCTGAGTGGGACCCTGCGAGGAAAGAAAATACATATTTAACCAGAGTAAGTCTGGATGTCCAGGGAGATGAGCTATTCTGTTCAGAAGGTGGAAACGGCTCACACAGAAACCACACAGTTCCTTCTGGTTTTTGGAAAGGTTGTGAAAGCGCAGAATAAGTGATAACATGACTCATTTCTCACCTTTCTTTTTCTCACTTGTTCTTCGCATTTCTGCTTCGTAATGGGCTCTGGACATATTCAGTCCGGTATGGAGAGGCTTTAGAAAATCCTGTTCAATTTTAGCAAGCTCTCTCCATACGCCTGTCTGGAAAAAAAAAAAAAATAAAGTGAAAAAAGGGAACTCCAATGAATGTATAATCTGCTGTTTCACGAAATCCAATTATACTCATTAGTTTCCTGTCAGTTATATAAGACTATAGCCAACCATTCACGTCTACCCCGCAGCATGCTGGGGTTTGCAAATTGGCTGCGACATGCTGCTTTGCTTCTGCAAATGCACAATCTGCAACTCTTCCTGTGCTGCGTCTGGAATGATGCATGTCAGGCGTTTTCTACTCACCAGCGAACAAATGCAACCATGAACATCAGTAGCGCCAGCTAAATACCACCATGCAGTGCACATAATACCCCCTAACAACACCTGATACCACAAAAACTCCCCAGCAGTGCCAAACAAATACCACAATGCAGTGTAAAATACCTCCTAAGAAGCACCAAATAAATACAGAACCTGAACAGATGCCTTGCATTTCAAGAGAGAAAGGAGGATTATTCGGCTGGGTTCAAAAGCTGCAGTCGCAACCTCGCCACTATGCAGGTCAGTGTGGTTTTCAAATGGATTCCAGCTAACCGCAGTTTGACTGTTAATGACAGCGTGGTTTTGCAGCAGTTTACTGTGTGGTCATGAACAATCAATTTGAAACCAGCGCCGAACTGCATGTCGGACCGGTTTCGGCCACAACATGTAAACCCAGCCTTAAGAGTGTTCATCATTAGAAAGCACCTAGGAAAGAGAACAGCACCGGCTTTCTGAGCCAAATGAGATCTCAGTGATCACATATTGGAGAGTGTGGCACATGTAGGAGCCTTCTGTTACACCCATGTGCCCCAAGCCATGCAAGATAATGGGAAAGAAAAGGCTTTTCACAGAAGATATGATCACTAGGCTATGGATAGACAGTAGGTGTATCTACTTACACACCCACACATATTGTAACAAACAGCCAAATCCCTGACCGCCTCCAAGCCCATATCTTCTTTGCTCTTAGCCTGTGTGCCGCTCATCACCCTTCTTTCACTAACACCACTTAGCTCCTCATACTATGCAAAGGGTTAAATAAAAGACACTGCCCAAGTACCGCTCCCTACCACACGAACCGGATCGCAGGAGAAGCGGCACAGCTGCCATGGAAACACTTATGGCTGGAGGCGATCTCAGCGTGCACGGACTATCTGCTGCTGAGAGCAGACCGCTACGGACTGCACTATATTCTTTTCATACCCGACTATAAGCAGCTGCTGCCCGTGCCCAGTGTGCCTTACACCTAACACTTTGAGAAGCACTGATCTATCGGATATCTAGGCAAGGTATTGTGGGGCATGTAGTTACCAGAGCTACTGGGTGCAGACAGGAATTTCTATAATAAAGATGGTGGACAGCAGCTAGCCAAGTAGACTTCTAATGTGGGCTAGTGGGAATAATTTCATTTGTCCGCTAAAGCGTCCTTTAGTAGGTTGTAGTCTTCGTCAGATAATATTTTTTCATAAACCATGACCAAATTGAAGGGAAACTACGACCTTTGTTTTAAAATGTAGTTCTTGAACATCATTTAACATTTGAAACCTGCATATAGACCTGCGTTCAAGTATCTGCTGGTTTTCTTTGGCTGCATAACCTGCATAGGAACAGCAATGAATATGCAAAAAGTTACTCAACAGTATTTACAGGTTTAAAGAGGATGCATCGTCTCTCCGGACAGGTCTGTTTTAGTAACTACTTGTATTTCCCATGAAGATTTCTTAGAACTCTTTGTTGTGCTCTTCCTCAGTTTTTCCTCCTAGAAATTTATGAATAAATGGACAACTAGGTGTTACCAGTTGGGGGCGTGTCCTTACACCATCTGGCATGGTCCAATCAGTGCCAGACTGTAGGACACACCCCTGTGCTTAATAAAAAAAAATGGTAACACCAGTTAATTTTTTTTATACATTTCTAGGAGGAATAACAGTAATAGCACAGCAAAGATGCTACAGAATTGTTATTTCATGGGAAATACAAGTATTTACTAAAACAGACATGTCAGAAGATGACACAGGTCAGACGGGTTCTTTTTAAAGGGTACCTCCACTGTTGCACGATTTTTTGTATTGCTCCAGTGCAAAAAATAAAGAAATAAATACATGAAGCGACTTTGCAAATACATTAAAAATATATTACTGTTCGCTTACTGCTACAAACAAGCCCTGTGTCTAGGTTTGATCAGCAGTCTTGTATTACACACTTTCATATGTCCCCTTTTCCACGGTCTGCAAGAAGAGGGTGACAAATAAAGGAGTGCAAATGCAGGATCAGACAAAACACAGGATTATGTGTAGTCTGTAACCATAGAGACACATAGGTCTGTTTAGCAGCTGTTGAAACAAAAACCAGAAGGATATTCTTTATTAGGACTATTTGCAAAGTCGCTTCCTTATTTTTTTTTATTTCAGACCCCATGATACGTAGTGTGCAACCTGCTTCTAGTTTCAAACATGTCTCATGTGGGCATGTCCCTCTCAGTAATATATACTGGACACTGAATTCAGACTGCTGCTGCCTTCACTAGCTCTCATGAACTAGCACAGCTTCATTACTGCACTGCTTTCACCTTCTGCAGACGCTGATACAGCCCCTGTGGTATCTCCTGTCCCCTCTGCAAACACGGATGCTGCAGGTGTATGAATTTTTTTTCCCCTCACCCCTGCTTACTTTGCCTCTCCTACTTTACACTGATACAGCCTGTGTGATTTCCCTCTCCCCCTGCAGACTCTGCAGTGTTTTCTTTCCTCCCTCTCAAATACAGCTTGTTTTGCTGCGTACCACTTCCCCCTACCACTGCTGGTATCTCTTTCACTGTGCTACTCAGAGATTGAGGGGAGAGCAGGCTCTCATTAAAAACAGATGTCGTCAGCCCTGAACCAACAGCAGACAGGAGCAGTGTGCTGTCGGCAACTATGTCAGCCTCCGCAGCACAGCCAGTTGTGTAAAGGAGTTAAAGGGGTTTTACTATCAGGGACATTTATGACATATCCACAGGATGTGTCAGATAAATGTGGGTTCCACCTCTGGGACCCCCACCTTTCTCTAGAACGGGGCCCCCTAAACCCAGTTCTACTGCGGTGTGTTCCTGCTGATGCATGTGATTTCCAACCATGTAAAATGAAAACAGCACTGAGCTACGCTGTTTTCCTAAGTCCCATTAAAGTGAATGGCAGTTACGGAAACAGCGTAGTTCGCATGCTATGCTGTTTCCATAACTGCCATTCACTACTATGGGACTTACGGAAACATTGTAGCTCAGCGAGCTATGCAATTTTCATCTTACATGGTCGGAAATCACACGTGTCAGCGGGAACACAGAGCGGTAGAACTGTATTTAGGAAGCCCCGTTCTAGAGATAGGTGCGCATCCCAGATGTGGGACCCGCATCTGACATTTATGACTTCTCGTAGATAAGTCATAAGGCCTCATGCCCACTTCCGTTTTTTCCTTCAGGGTGCTAGCAGTTTTTTTGACGGTCCCGTTGTTCTGTTCCGACAAAAGTAGAGCATGTTCTACTGTGGTCCGAGATTCCGTGACCGTGGGGCCCATACAAGTCAATGGGTCCGTCCAAAAAAAAATTCAAGGCACACGGAAGGCATCAGTGTGCCGTCCGTGTGTGACGGAGTCGTTGTCTAGCAACGGCCGGGTGGGCAGAAGTACATGTAGAGAGCGATATTGCACTACACTAATCGGCAGCCCCTTCTCTCTATCCAGCACTGATCGGCAGCCTCTTCTCTCTATCAGTGCTGGATAGAGAGAAGGGGCAGCACTGTCGGGCAGAGTTTCCGCAGCGGCACGCAGCGATAGAAAGAAAAAGAAGTTCATACGTACCCCGGCTGTTGTCTTGGTGACGCGTCCCTCTTTTGACATCCAGTCCGACCTCCCTGGGTGACGCGGCAGTCCATGTGACCACTGCAGCGGTCACATGGGATGCAATGTTATCCTAGTAGGCCGGACTGGAGGAAGAAGCAGGGAGTTCTGGGTAAGCATAAACTTTTTTTTTTCTGAGTTGTGATTTTTGCAGCAGAAGTCTTTGCACTTGACTATTTGCAGCGGGGCTTTTGAAGGAAACATTAGAAATCTATATTGTGAGCGCCGCACATGGTACTCACTGTCCAGGGTGCTGAGTTACTGCCGATCACTGCAGCCCCTTCTCTCTATCCAGCACTGATCAGTAACCTCTTCACTGTATCCAGCACTGATCGGAACACTTTCAGTGGACAGTGACTACCGCTGGACAGTGAGTAGCATGCGCAGCGCTCACAATATAGATTTCTAATGTTTCAGGACCCTGTCGCTGTCCATGCTGTGCCCGCACTGATATCGGGTGCATAGTGTGAATGGGAATTAGTTTCCTCTCGGAAACACGGAAGTGTACACGGAAACCACACTGATACAATCACGGACACACGGATCCGTGAAAAACGGCCGTGAAAACTGTGATGGAAGTGTGTATGAGGCCTAAATGGGAAAACCCCTTTAAGCAGAATCTACAGTAACAAAATAATAGGACATTTTTAATGAAGATTTTTTTTTTTTTTATCATCTATAGAAGAAAAAAAAAAAAAGAGAGAAAAGAAAAAAAAAAAAAAGTCAGTGCAAAGGAGTACATAGGTTTACCCCCTTAATTCTATCTGAAGTAAAAATTCTGCTGTTGTTGGAGGTCTGATTTGGCACCAGTAAATATGTATATAAAAGTCAAACCAACAGAATTTTAGGTTGAGCAGATAACAGATTCTCCTCAATTTGAATCTGCAGCCAGTAAGCTTTGCTCTGCCTACTTCAATATCTAAATCCTACAAACATGTTTTCCTTCCAAAGAGTGATTATACTGTATTATAGCGTGAAAGAGGTCTCATTCAGACATCCCTGCACTTATTGTAAAGACACATTTATCGGGATATTGTATACATAATGGTGTGGTCAAAAAGGACCAGCTGTAGAATTGTTTTTTTGTTAAGAAAGTGACTAAATCACTTTGTACTTGCACCATACCTGGGGCGCTCACCTATAACAGGATAGATGGAGCGCACACCCCTGCGACTATTAACAATACCCTTAGTTTTTCTACAGGATAGTCAGAGCGCTGACAATTTCTTCATATCGATTAAATGGTCTACATATGTGCCTATGACATTTTTTTGGACGGTCTGTGAACACACATGCATGAAGTGTATGTGTATATTAAGACCTTTTTTTAACTTTTTTTTGCGCCTCAAAAACGGTCTCATTTAGGTCTATGGACAAAAGAGAGTTTTAATGCCACAGGCTATGTTTTTTTTTTGACAGGAGGCTGAACACTAATAAAGACCCATCTCCAAAGAGCATGGAGGAAAAGTAGAGCATGTCGTCCTCTTTAGTGAGCTCTATTTACTCTCTGCTTCCCCATCATACGTACGAGAGAAAAAAAAAAAAAAAGGGAGCGAGAAAGAGCGAGCGAGAAAAAAAAAAAAAATAAATAAAAGAGAAAAGAGCGAGCGAGAGACTTACTTCATCGTCATTGTCTTTAATAACCAAGTACCTTAGAAGGTTTAGAGAAGCCATTATTCTGGAGGAAAAAAAATAATATATATATAAAACGAATGTTGTGAAAAATGCTCAAGCATTTAGAGAAAAAGTATTTAAAGTCAAACTCCATCCAAAAAAAACAAAAAACTTTTGGGCTCTGAGAAGTCTGTTTTTTTCCTTTATTTTTGAAAAAGTGGTGTCAGACATTTTTAAACGGTCTATGCAATGTCCAGGATGGCATTAATATTTTCTGTAATGTAAGGCAAAGTGAGGCATGCATCTAAACAGTGCCAAGAGACATACACATACGTAGTAACTAGGATTAAAATGATCGTAGTGTAGAATATTAATGCCTAAAAACATCTTTCGTGAAATTCTCACTGCACATTTCTCACCTATCAGAGGTCTGAAGAAGATCAGTTTCTGCTCCTTCTGGAAGCGAAAGTGCCAAGTGCAGAAGTGGTGCCAGTCGAGTTCCTAGAAACCACTTGTTTTGCAGGTTTGACTGATCATCAAAAAGAAAAAAAAAAAAAAAAAAGTTACATTTAAAATTTCCAGATGATTTCACCTTCTCACTTGTTATGATATGGAATATCAGTAAGTGTAAACGCTTGTCAAACTATACTCTCCAAACAGCTCTGTAACAGACTGGTTCTAAGGAAATTCATTAAAAAATAAAAATAAAAAAAACACGCTGAGAATTTGAAACTTCTACTCTTTCACACATTAACCCATCGGATAAGACCTGAGGCAATGTAAGCGCATCACGAGAAATCTAGGTGTGATATTGGTAGATCCCAACTTATTTCTTTCCTAGTTCACGTTAACAGTGGAAAAGCAGCGCTCTGTAATAACCAAGCATCATCTCCAGGCCCCCTTAAAACCTTGTTAGAGTAAATCCACACTTTTAAATGAACACTTAATATACAGTCATGAAATGTGAATTTTTAGTTGTTTTGCAGATTCTTTTCTTTCCCCATAAATTAGCAATGCTGGGACACCTTTCCATAGAACTCTGCTTTGATTGTTACTTGGTTATTTCTCCCAGAAATATATGAATAAATTGACAACTAGATATTACCATTTTCCTTGTCAATAGAGTGTGCACTGATTGGACAATGTAAATGTGCAGGGACACAGTCCCAACCAATTGTCAATTTAGGCCTGAAGACGACTGTAATGCAGGGTCCATATTACGGTCGCATGTTGCAGCCTGGTGGTCTAATGACCCAGACTAACATCATAGATCCCAAGGACGCTGTTAATTCGGGTCATTAGACCCAAAGTCGAGGCAGAACTTACTCATTCATGCATTTCCAGAAGAAATTACAGAGGAACAGCAAAAGGTGCCCCGGCATTGACATTTTATAGATAAATACATTTAAAACAGACAAGTTTTAAAAGTATTTATCTAGTTACATTTACATCCAAAAACAGACAAGTCAGGAGAGCTGAATGAGATTATTTGGATGTTCATGTGTTAATGAGATCCGTTATATGTAGTGTATTGAAAATAAAGCCATCTCATTATGAGGTTTTTTCTTTATAGTTAAAAATTCAATGGACTCTGATTCATCATAAAAATAAAGCCATATCGTGATCCATAACCAGCGCTTATCCTGCTTGTGGATGGTTTGGCCATGTTTTCACTATGGATTTCGGCGCACATTCTGTGCCAAAAAGTGTCCCATTAATTTCTAAGGCAAAATGCCCCAATGTTTATATGGTACAAATTTAAAAGCCACGTAGCGTGTAAAAAAAAAAAAAAAAAAAAAAGTAGTGATATGTAATTTCTTGACACTATTTCCACACGAAAACCACTTTGGGCAGTCACACGTAGATTAGCACCGTTGAATGGGTCTAATTTGCATGTGGAACCGCTGCAGATGAAACTTTAGATCCGCAGCAGAAATGCGAGGGTCAGCCACGCATTTCAGACGCGGATTCTCTTGCAAATCCACTTCGGACTTTTGAGGCAACACTTCTTTCCATACTGCACAAACCTAAAAATCAGAAAAACTAAAGGGCCAAGTGAAAACAGAAAAAAAAAAAAAAGGTAGGTAAAAATTACAAAAATGCTAGATTTTACATTTGCTGATTATAGTAAAAGTAGAGCTTCATTTTAAGAAAATTTAATATCCATCTATAAAACATTATTTTTCTGAATATGAACGAGTATATACATATCATTACCATCCAGGCTTACAATAGTGCAGTCTGATTCATATCACCTTTAGAATCGCGTCGATCTGATTCTTAATGTTGTGTATGATGTAACCTTCGACTCCTGCATGACCGCTAATCTTCAAGAGACATCTGAACATAAAGTCACATGTTAAAGGAGTGTCAGCCAAATTCAAGGGAAAAGTTACTAGAAATTGTAGCATCATTAGCCATCAGACGGTAAACATAGGTCACAATCGTTTTTGCCTATTCACTCCCTTTACCCCCAACTAGGAAAAAGCTGGTGGTAGTGGTGGTGGGGCTTATGAAAAGGAGACTGACAAAATTCATATTGGTGTGTCCATCTGCTTGATGGGATCTCATGCTGGAAAACCAGAAGCAAACTATGAAATCATGGCTGTCATTTTCTACGATTGCTATGGGCAGCACTTCTTTGTCATAGTGTTTAGCAAGTTGATGACATTACCATCTTAACCCCTTGAAGACCAGGTTAATTCAGGCCTTGAGGACCAGAAAATGTTTGAATTTTTCCACTTTGCATCCCAACAGTCATAACTTTTTTGTTTAGTATATGTATAAGACTTTGTTTTTTGCGGGACAAGTACTTTATGAAGTTGGCATATTTTGGTACACATACATTAGCATTTAATTCATATTAATTTTAGTAAAAATTCAGGGGAAAAAAAAAAGCAATTCCACTGCAGTTTTAAATATTATATTTTATTGGAAATATACCAATCATAAGTGATGCTATAAATTTATTTAAAGGTTGTTACAGTCGGGACTATACCAAATGTGTATATTATTTATTGTTTTCAGACACATTTAATAAAATTGATATATATATATATAGTTAAAGAAAACAACAACTTTTTTTTACATTACTTTTATTTTTTTATTTATTTTTAAATATCTCATAGGGGGATTTTTTTTTTTTTTAAATAGTACCTCCAATTATACGGACATTCTATAAAAAAAATTTCTAGTGCAGAAGTGCGCACAATAAGTTTTTCTAAACTATTTGTATTAGCGATTTAGCTGGTCTATAGTCCGTGCTGCCGGCTCCCCATAACTCTGCTTTAGGACACAGAGCGTCCTGCTAGTCTCCATTTCTTCTATATCCAGAACGGCTGTCAGCAATGTAGGATCACATTACATTCTACTGCAGGAGTAGAACGCTCCGTCTCCTTAGGCTGTGTTCACACAGAGTTTTTTGCAGGCAGAAAATCTGCCTCAAAATTCAGTTTGGAATTTTGAGGTAGATTTTGCTCTGCCTGCACGCCGATTTCCGCAGCCATTGAGCACCGCGGGCAAAAACGCTTCTTCTGCCTCCCATTGAGGTCAATGAGAGGTCAGAAGTGTAAACGCCCGAAGATAGGTCGTCATGTCCCTTTTTCCCGTGATACGGTTTTTCCGCTCTTTTCAGCCATTTTTTGGCGAGTTTTCCGACGTGTCAAAAAAAATAAATCTGTGTGAACTCCCCCTTTAGCAGACTTATGAGCTGCTGGTAGCACAGACTATAGACAGTCCGTGCTGTATTTAAAAGCAGATTTGCTAATACAAGTCTTTTAGAAAAAAAAATTATGGAGCACCCTCTTGCACTATAATCAGGTTTTTTTTCTATATAATGTCAGTATAATTGGAGCTAATCTAACTATAATGTACTGGCATGTATCTATATGCCCGTACATTAGCCTATGTACTATATAGTGCAACACAGGCTATTATAAACGAGTAGACGCTCTCGTGTATCCATGTTTTAGTTGATGTGTTATTTATGGGTTGTCCGCCATCTTGGTTCCTTTTTCAGCTCGGATATGGTTCCCCTAATGCAGCCTGAACTTCGCATGATCCTTTTGGCTTTGCAGAGGCAGAGAAGTCTCATCACACTGCACTTGCTCTGGGACCTAAGTGCAGCAATTGATAAATTTTATGTCGCTTATCTATGTCCCCTACCATTAAAGAGTATGAATATCCAGTCTATTCCTACCGTATGTGATGCAGCTTCAGCCTGCCTCCTTTACAGTCTGCTTGGCATAGATTTATTTATTTTTTTACAAAAAGGCAGTGAGGAGCAGCATCTTATAGAAATACACTGAACTCTGCACACAAAACTCACAAAGTATAGACAGTCAGTGCGAGCCAGGGTGTGGTTTGTAACTGCAGCTAATCATTGTATAGACTCACCTATTATATCACTGTACTCCTGCTCCCTTAGATATGACAGAAATCATCTCTTCAGCAGCACTGAATGCATGGAGGGACATACAGAAGAACAAGGAGGGGGGAGCTGAGTGGGTAGGGTCTCAAACCTGCCAGGAGGGACTTGATAGGTAATGATGTAATCCTTTAGTTCACAGGAAGTCATCTACACAGGAGACACTGACCTCCTGTCTACACATGAGAGCATGGTCTATTCTGGTGGTCAGAGTGAGATCACATGACACCGCTGCCCTTAATAAAAGGATTCATAATGTATAGATGCAGCTGAGCAGGGAAGAAACAAACGGCACAAAGAATATTGCTGGTGAATTAACATATGTGCAAAAAAATAATTGAGTGCTTCTTTAGAGAATAATAAAGCTAAATGTATCCATTTGTGGCAGTGTTTTCCAGCTGACAAATAACCAAACATAGGTTCTCTATAAATCTCAGGTAAAGCCATTTCACATATCCCCAGTGCCGAGAACCTCCAGAAAAATTTCCATACATACGAGAATGAAACTTGCATTTCTTACTTGGATATACAAAGCTTATAAAAAGGGTCTCCATTTTAATTTTATTGAAATTGCATGGTGTATGGAGTTCATGTTAAAGCCGGTCTATTGTCTTACCTGAATAACTTGTATTTTCCTTCTACACAAAACTTGTCAATCACTAATTGTAACATTGCCAGACTCTTCTTTCTCTATAAATAACAGACGGAGATCACACGAGAGATAATGAAACGGTCATCTTACAGAAGGTCCTTTCAGCGTATCCATAAGTCAGCACGTCCGACTTACCAGATGTTCAATAGGACACAGGGTCATCACCTTCACTAAATCCTGCAGTGAGAGGGGGATAAAGAAATGATGAACAACCTCCAAAAGATGGAAGATAAATTGTATACTCTGAAAACCGGCCCATTTACTACAATGTGTGAAATCTTTCCAGCGGAAAACAGTTAACATCATTGCGGCCATAGTTTCTTAAACTGGTTGTCCGTTTTCAGGAAATTCATATTTTTTTATATTTGATTTTCCAATATATGTTCTGTAGTAATACATCAAGGTTTTCAAGATCTCTGCTTGTTGTTATTCTGTAGGAAGATTCATTACTTACTTCCAGTGGATGCAATTCTGTCCATGGTCATGTGATGGACACACAGGTGCTGGGATCGTTACAGTATGTGTATTAGAACAATGTCTCCTAACAATCCCAGCACCTGTGTGTCCATCACATGATCATGGACAGGATTTTGTATAGAAAATACAAGTAGTTTAAAGGCCGCTTCAATGTATGCATGCTGCCCCTCAGTCAATATTCATACCGATTCCTGCATAGTATGGTATGGAGAGTCCCTGCAGGTCCCATACCACTTGTTGAGAATGGAAAGACAGGGCAGGCATGGAATGGATTACCAGGCTAAATACATTATCATAAATACATAATAACCTAAGAGTCTACCCACCTGCAGCACTTGGTTGACTGCCAAGACATCTAATACGTCCTCAGGAAGACTTTCATTATCCACTCTTAAAAAACTGTGTTCTAGTAAATCCTGAAATCAGAAAAAGCTTCAGATTACGTGTCGATTTTGTGGATCACTCAACTATTCCACATGTGTTTAAATCAACGTACCAGTCCTTTGGACAACATTGACTCTTCAGTTCTGGAATGGAAGGAAATATCAGTGAAGGTCAAAAACAAACAAAGTTTTATAATGCAAAAATCTCTACCTAAAACCCCATTTCCTAATAACGGACATTTAATGACACCACACCAAAAATTTCAATGTACAAAAATGTTCTATAGTCCCTTTGGAGGCTTTTTTGCCTTTGTTGGCTCCTTGGAACTGTAGAAATAAATTTAGATCCTTTCTCCAAGGTTTGGTTAGCTGAAAGTAAAAAAAAAAAATGATACGTCTAAAGTCCAGAGTATGGAATTCTTCTTCCCTACACAACTTGGGATTGTTGCAAAATGAGGTCTTGTGATCTGTGAAAATCCATAACTACCTTAGGAAGAAAGTCTGGATCTATCTTCAGAGTAACACGGTCTTCTGAGATAACTAGAAAGGGCTCTTGGATGGAAAGTGCTTGTAGCTCACCCACCCTCCTGGCTGAGGTAATGGCTACCAAAAAAAACGTTTTTTTTTTTTTTAAAGGTGGTGAACCTAATAGAATAGTCTGAAAGGGGTTCAAACAGACTTTTGTATAGGGCCGATAGGACCAGGTTTAAACCCCAAGGAGGTGTAATATTTCTAATTCTGGGTTGTAACCTGGATACTGCTCTGCAGAATCTTATTATCCAAGGATGACTGGCTAACTGGGTAACAAACATGGAACTTAAAGCGGATATCTGAATTTTGAGTGCTGAGGGAAAGGCCTTTTTCAAATCCAGCCTAGAGAAAATCCAAAACTTGTGGAATGTTAGGATTTAATGGATCAGGTTGGTGTGGGCCACACCAAAAACAGAAACTTTTTCCAGTACTTTTGGTTAATTTTTAGTGTAATATTTAATTTTTAGTTTAATATTTTTACTTGAGGGAAGGAGAGTGTTGATTACTTTTGAGGATAGGCCTTTTTTTATTAGGACTGCCTTTCAGCTTCCAGGCCATCAGAGGTCGATTTTGTAGGTCCGGGTGAAACAGGGGACTTTGCAGCAGAAGATCCTCTCTCAGAGGAAGGAAAACAGGGTCCTCGACTGCCAATAATTTTACGAGGGAGAAACAGCTTCTTTTGGGACAGTATGGGGCGATGAAGATGACTTCTGAATTTTTTGGAGGACCCTTGGTGTCAATGTGAGAGGTGGGAAGGCATATGCCAGCTGAAAGCTCCAACTCTGTGCTAAGGCATCTACAGCTGATGCTTTGTCTCTTGGATTTAGTGAGAATTTGTCTTTCACTTGGTTGCTTTTGCTTGAGGCAAATAGATCCACCTCTGGAAGGCCCCACCTGCTTGTCAGAAGATTTCTGGATTCAATGACCACTCTCCTGGATCCAGATGTGACTGGCTCAGTAAATCCGCTATCTATTTTTCTTCCCCTTTCAGGTGAACCACTGTGATTGACAGGACTCTTGACTCAGCCCATTAAAAAAAATAAAGAAATTCTGAAAGGAATTCAAGGAGTTTGTGCCTTGTCCCACCTTGATGTTTTAAGAATGCTAGTGCTGTGAAATTGTCTGGGTAGATTCTTACGTGAAGTGCCTTAAGAAGATCCTGGGAAGCTAAGAGAGACTTCCAGATTCTTCTTAGGTTTTTATAGTTGGGAGAATTTTTTAAGGTTCACCGACCATCTTCCATCGGAATAAGTTATCACCGCCAGGAGCAGTTAAATCTCTCTGCTCTCAACTACCGGACAGTCGAAGGTATCATCGAACTTGCCCGTTTAACCCCTCAGATGTGGCGTTCAATAGCAAGCGCCGCATCTGAGTGGTTTTGGAGGGAGGGGGCTCCCTCTCTCACCCCACCGGCACCCTGCTATAAGATCGCAGGTTGCCGGTGTCTTCTATGGCAGCTAGGGGCCTAATAAAGGCCCCCAGGTCTGCCTCTAGTTTATGATTGCTAGGCCTAGCAGATGCCTGTCCGTTTTACACAGGTGATCACACAGTATAGTCCCCTAGTGGGACTAATAAAAAAAAAAAAAAAAGTTTTATATAGTTAATAAATAAAAATTTCAAGTGTAAAAAACAAAACAAACACTTTTTCCCCTATAAATAATGCTTTATTAGTTAAACACACACACACACAAAAAAAAAAAGTTACCCATATTTGGTATCGGCGCATCCGTAACGACCCCAACTATAAAGCAATTACATTATTTAACCCGCTCGGCGAGCAATGTAAACATTTTTAATAAAAAACAATGCAAGAATTGCCATTTTCTGTGCATCCTGCCTTAAAAAAAAAAAATGTGATAAAAAGGGATCAAAAAGTCGCATGTACTCCAAAATGATACCAATAAAGTCATCCCGCAATAATAACAAAAAACAAAAACAGAAAAAAAAACAAAAACACTCATACAGCTGCATTGGCGGAAAAGTTATGGCTCTTCAATTATGGAGACACAAAAACAAATAATTTAAAACCTAAGAAAACTATAAATTTGTTATTGTTGCAATCGTAACAACCTGCTGAATAAAGTTAGTGTTATTTATACCACACGGTAAACGGCGTAAATTTAGGACGCAAAAAAGTGTAGCGAAATTGCTGGGCTTTTTTTCTATGCACCCCCAAAACATTTTTAGTAAAAGTTAAATCAATAAATTATATGTACCCCAAAATGGTGCTATTAAAAAAACATACAACTTGTCCCACAAAAAACAAGACTTTATACAGCTATGTCGACGCAAAAAAAACAAAAAAAAACAAAAAAAAAAAGTTATGGCTCTTTGAATGAGACGACGGAAAAAAGTCAAAAATAGCCTGGTCATTAAGGTCTAAAATAGGCTGGTCACTAAGGGGTTAGGCGGAATTCACACGGTCATTACGTCCGTAATTGACGGACGTATTTCGGCCGCAAGTCCCGGACCGAACACAGTGCAGGGAGCCAGGCTCCTAACATCATAGTTATGTACGATGCTAGGAGTCCCTGCCTCGCTGCCAGGCAACTGTCCCGTACTGTAATCATGTTTTCCGTACGGGACAGTTGTCCGGCAGCGAGGCAGGGACTCCTAGCGTCGTACATAACCATGATGCTAGGAGCCCGGCTCCCTGCACTGTGTTCGGTCCGGGACTTGCGGCCGAAATACGTCCGTCAATTACGGACGTAATGACCTCGTGTGAATCCAGCCTTAAAGGAAAGTCTATCCCTGATTTCTTTAGGAACCACCAGTTTCCTATCTGGATTATTCCACTCATATAAATATACATTTTTTGAGATTTTTATGAACCGGGAACACTTCTTTTGGGAGGGACTAGACCCACAAACATCTCATCCTGCACCAACAAAGCTTCTTCCTTGTCCTCAATATTCATTGTGCACCTTATTGCCCCTAAAAGCATATCGGTATCTTCACCCGAAAAATAAAACTTCTCAAATTCTTCAGATTTAGATACCAAGGAGACTTCCCCCTCCTTTAAAATACTCGTGTACTAGAGTTCCCAGATCGGAGTCTTTTTTTTTTCTGGTGGAGGGGCCCTAAGCCCAGGTAAATTTAAAGCCAAAATTGACGTCTGTACCTCTTGCTTAACCACTTGTCTGATTTCCTCCAAAATTTGTACTCGCTCCCGACGTACGATTTTGGCCACACAGGAGCAACATAGTGTTTTTTTGTAGTCAGGCGGAAGCTTTTTGGCGCATGTTGCACATTTTAAAGGACTAGGATTTAGATTTGGTGGAAGGAGTCTTGTCACTAAGAAAATGACAAAGACTCCTTTAGTAACTACATTCAAACAATGACATTGTATAAAAGATTCCCTCTAGGGCATTACTTATTGAACCACGGATAACCAATGGCTCCACATAATCAGGGCGAGGGGAAAGGGCGCAGGTATAGGGGGTCGCACTTGCGACTGGGCCCCTAAACCAGGGAGGCCCGCAGGCCCCCCCTTACCACACTAACGCTGACTGGCCTGTACTAAGGAGGAGGAGTCAGGATAATCACTCTGCCGCACTCCGCGATGTATCAGGCAGCAGTGGTGGACGTGCAGGCGCTGCTGCGCTCTTACCTCCCAATCATTAGGATGAATTTGCTGTGGGCACTCTGCAGGAGGGAAGGAGAAGAATAATCCAGACACAAAGGCTTTCAAGATAATGTAATTTGAGAGCCGAGCTGCCAAATAACTTTAGATAAGACTAGGACTGCTCTGTCTGCAAGCACCCTGCCATCCCGTCTTATCTTCTCTGCACTTGCCAAGGAATGAGAAAGAAAAGAAAAACTCAGATTTCTTTCTTGTGAACAGTGCAGAGATATTTTGATCTCTATTTAAAACGTGGTCTGCTTTGCATATCTTCGTACATGCGAACTATACGGCACCACATCAAGGTTCACTGCCCATGAAGGATACAAATATAGACAGGGTGGTAATGAGGAATGGTTTAAAGCCTATGTAAACCTTTGGAGGGCAATTTATTATTATTATTTTTTTTTAAATAAAAAGCTCAGACAGTGTGCCCGACCACGGTACATGTGAACGGGACTCCTGGCATCAGACATTTATGATGCTAGGAGTCCCTGCCTCCCCAGAGAACTGCTGTTCCGTACTGTATCATTTCGTTCAGTAAAGAACAACAGTTCAGGGGGTAGGCAGAGACTCCTAGCATCATAAATGTCTGATGCCAGGAGTCCCGTTCACATGTACCGTGGTCAGGCTGGGAAATCCAGCCAACCCACAGACAGTTTTCACGGCACGGTCGCATGCAAGAGATGTAAGACCTGAATCCGTCAGGTCCACGGGACTGACCGGTTCAGTGACAGCGGGAGACAAGCAGGATCCTTCTGTAATTGATCATATCTAAGTTATGAACTTAGATGTGATGGATAATAGGTGAATCCTGCGTGTCGAGGACCTGCTGTCACTGAATCAGTCAGTCCCGCTGGCCTGACGGGTAAAGGATTCAGCATAAAATACAGCTGCACTGGACACCGGATACAAAGCAGTTGTATCTCAAAAAGTAAAAATTATTTTTTAATAAAGACTAAACTATAAAGTTGCACAAAACACACTGACCTTTTTATTAAAAAAAACAAAAAACAGAAGCACAAGCTGTGTTTGCTGTCCTGATCTACAAGTCCTGCTGTAGGGAGAAAAGAGTGATTGCTTGCCAACCAACTGGGAACATACAAGGAACTGGAGGAATAAAGTCATAAAGTGTCCCTGTAAGTGATTAAAAAAAAACAACTACATTTTACATTCGTATATATTAGCAATATAGACACTTTGTCCATGAAGACTTGTCATCAGACAATCCACAGTCATGCGGATCCCACATTCTGTATCAGCAGACTGCAGGAGGTATTATTAATTTAGGAGGCTCAGAGGGGATTACATTGGGGCACTAGTACTGTAATGTTGCACAAAGGAGTGTACGATTACTCTGTAGGTGAAGCAGTATAGGAAATTTGTGTGCAAATACGAGTAATGTCTGGAACTTGGATGAAGTCAAGGGAAAGAAAAGACGTCACCTGTAAGTCATTGGATGTAATGGTAGAGTGTTCACTTTTCACTGTGTTGAACTGGTACCATTAATGGAGGCTGCATTATTTAGAGGTATAGGGGTGCGGTACAAAACATATGTCTTTGGGTTTGGGCACATGATCTTTTTAGATCCTAGCAACGCCCCTGGCTACTTGTGCTTCATTAATGGGTTACTTAGATCCAGAAATGCCGCTGAAAATGACGAGTGGGGAGGTATTGAAGACGTCACCGTGTCCGCCACGGGGTATTGCCCACTCCATCGATATTTCCATTGGATTATGGCACTGGATTCAAAGTGATTCCAGCCACCACGATGTACTGACGTCGCTTGCTGATGACGTGCCCCAGTGCCGACATTCCCCTGGCAGTGACGCTGGACACTGACGCGTCCGACTTTCACCTGGTGCCACCGGAAGTAATGCCTGATGCTCCCAGTAACTTGCCATACTGGGGAAAATAGAGTATGCCTCCACCATCGCATCTCAGGGACAGCACAGAGGAGGATTGGAGAAGGCCCCCCGAGCGGACTCCGATCCTAGTGGCACACCAGGGTGGCAACATATAACCCCTCTGGAGCGCAGTTGCAGTCATATCTCCAATCCCGCAAGCAGGGAGGGAGAAGCAGTATCCGGAAGGAGGAAAGGAAAACAGAACGCCCCTCACCGCTGAAGTGTAAATATGGAGGACATAGAGGTACCTAAAAGTGTGTGTCCCTGATCTTACAGCAACAGGAAAACAACTGGGGTCAGGAAAGAGGGTGCTTTTAACCTCTGTGTGTTTCCTGTTCCTATAGGGTCAAGGGGCAATCTCTCCGGTGTTGGTGCAGTCATGGTGATTATATGTAAAAATGGAGCTTAACCTGGATATGTACTTACGTACCTTTTTAACAGCACATCGACATGCTCCATATTAGACTTTACCAGAAACGAGGGCCTATGAAAACACAAATCATATTTTTGTTCATTTTTTCTTCCACTTTATTTAAGTCCTAAAAATTATAACTGGGGTTGAAATGCAAAACCATACTCAGCCTGGGGATAAGGGTGGCGCTGTTTACGGAAAAGCATGTAATCTTATGGTTGTTCTAAAATGTTTTAGATTTTCTTACCCAAACACAAAAGGGAAGCTGTCCATTCCAATATGGTGAACAAACAGCAGGTAGGAGAGGCAGGCCACAGACTCCGCGGTGTAGGTCTCTTTCTCAGGAACAGACCCTTCAGTGTCCACGGTCTGGGCAGAATGACTACGCTGCACAAATGTCCTGGGTAATGACTCACCCAAAGACACAAGGAAACCCTGAAAATGAAAGTTAATGCTAAAATGTATTACTTCTGGACCACACGAAGAGGAGTATCGAAAGCGTATTCATCGAAAACGTGTCAGTTACAAAGACTAACCTAGTCCTGCTCACATAGCTGCACTCATGCAATGTACCACTCTAGGTAAACTATCAACTTGGAATCAAGGACAGGATATAGATTGGTTATGCTGCTGTGGTTTACTCATGGAGGATTCCCTAGACTAATACATGGTCACAAACCCTCAACTTTCAGTCTCTGGATGTAAACAATGAATGTTTACTTCCATTCATTGACAGCAAACTAATCTTGAACAACTTAGGTTTTCACAATTTCGGTTTACTGTATTTTCAACTAGAATATACAGTGCAAACTCTAGGGGCGAGAAATACAGGTGTCCTGAATGGAAGAAGGATTATTACAAATTTAGAAAATGTTTTTTCCTTTATATTATGCCAGATCATTTTGGCGGGATGACCTTCTAATGTATATTCCATTTATTGATCTCAAATGTAATGTGTATTGGGAAGCAATTCTCTACAGATGATCTCTGTGGTTTGAAAAAAGGAAATTGCTTAATACATGGCTTAAACGTTCGACTACGTCTGTCATTCTCCTCAATGGGGAGCGCTTTCCAGCAATTTTTTCCTCTCCTCTACGGCTTCTTTGCTGAATTGTGTTCGGACGATGCCACAAGGCTATACCTGGAGACTTCAGCAAACATCCTGATACATTACCTGAGGTGGTCGTGGCTTTACACAACCCAACAAGGTGAGGGGCCAAGCTGTTCTGTAGTATCAGCCTCATGCTTCCGTTTATACATATTGCCCTATGACGCGCTGTTAGTACCTTTTAGCTCTCTACCCAATGTATAGTTCGGGTGCAGTCACACGTGGAGTACTTGCTTTGTATTTCTGCAGCCTAAACATATGCTGTGAAAGACTTTACAATGTATGCCTATGGGGAAAATATTCCTGCAACACAAGAACTAGAAAAATCTGTCTGAGTTGCAGTGTATTTTTGCCATAGGCATACATTGTAGTGCGGAAATACAAAGCAAGTAAGCCACATGTGTCTGCACCCTGAGGCTTGCTTACATGAAGTGATCTCCAATAAGCAATTGCGGAGTAGCGATATCATACGGTTTGTGAAAGCATAGCCATATTTTTTTTAAATCTAATTAGGTCCAATATTTTCTGCTGAAAAATTTCAGGTTATATCTTTATAGGCGCCAGAGCTCCATTTTTCTGTTACAGAGCTCCAAATCCACTACTTCCCTTTACAGAGTTAAATGCCAAATATCTGGCCTGCTGCAGCCGCCACCAGGGGGAGCTCAATACAAACGAATTTCTATGGTTCCCATCAAACTCAATAATACAAATAGTCTTCAGTAAACTCCTAGGTTCCCCCTAGTGCTGACGGCAGGCAACCAGAAAGTTATAATTGAATTCCGACTGTGTGAATGGAAGCAAGTGAACAACTTCTCTAAGGGTAGGTTCACACAGAGATTTTTGCAGGCAGAAAATCTGCACATCGTTTTTTGCGGCGTTTTTCACCTGCGGCCATTGAGCGCCGCAGGCGAAAAACTAAATACGCTTTCTCTGCCTCCCATTGATGTCAATGGGAGGTCAGAGATGTAAGCTCCCGACTATAGGGCATGTTGCTTATTTTTCACGCGAGACGGTTTTTCCGTTCGCGGGAAAAAAACGCCTCCGCCTTCCATTGAAATCAATGGGAGGCATTTTCGGCACATTTTCCAAGGCGGTTTCCGCGTCAAAAAAACTCTGTGTGAACATACCCTAAAGATGTATTGTGAAATTAATCTGCACAGAATTTTGGACCCATTTGGATAATAAAAAACAAAGTAAATCTAAAAGGTGCACATTACAAGACATTTAATGATTGGAATAAGACATTTCCATGCAGCCATGGGAGACGACATTTTTATGTAGAAATATTCATGTTTTTGTCGATCATTATCAGCTTTTTTAATTATTTGTATTTGAAGGATAATTACTTTATGTAAACAGACGCTTAGTCTTTGTCCTCAATAGTTTAGTTTTTTTTGTCGCTCCGCAAATACATCAAATGATTATTCTTTATCTACACTGAATTTCAGTATATAAATGTCAAAGTTCTGCATATCATTTACTTCAAGCACCAAGATTTCCTAGGAAACAGAGCAAAGAAACAAAGATCAAAGCATTCTATTTTACGAGATGTTGGTTTGCAGTTTCTGGATTATAAAAATACGCAAAAACGTATCAGGGCATAGAATCCTTAATCTGTCCCGTCTAATAAACCGTAGTAGAAAAATATTAACATTAAAGCAAAAAGATAAAATTCATGAAATAAGAAGCGTGTCATTTACGGCTTTGATCTCACAATCTTTAAAAAATGTATTCAATTGAAAAAAAAAAAAAAAAGACCCAATGCCTAGAACTACTTACCATAATCTCTTTAGCAAATACAAGGAAAAGATTATCATCCTCATCTTCCGGTAATAAGTTTAGTTGTGCACTGAGCAGGGGGAACTTTAAACAACTGAAACAACTGACAAAATAATAGATACAATATCAGTATATTATGAAGGACCATTCTGTTTCTCTACTTATAATGATGTACCTGAGACAACCTTGATATTGTAATGAGGGCCCGGCATCACCGATGTCTAGCGGGTGAGGCCCCAGAAGAAAAAGTTTGAGATGACTTTCTTTAAACAAAAATTTTCACTTACAAGAGGCCAAAGAAACAAAAAACAAAAAAAAAAACCTGTCAATCAACATTTGGCCTCCCCTCTGAGCAGAGAAGTAACTGCATGGGTTGCATCTGTTATTGTAGCTCATTTTTCTATTTTGCTGTCATGGCAATTTTTGCAAAAGTGACAATAAGTTCGGCCATATTGATTGTGACCTTGAAATGAGCTTCTAAGCTTGGATCCGGCTTACACCTATTATTTTCATTGTGCTTTGTTTGCGTCTATTTTTTTTTAATGGTTAAACCAAGTCTATACTTACAATGTCAGCAGTTCTTTCCGCATCTCCTGGATATCTGGTTCTTTAGAAATATCTACGTTTTGTGAGACAATATCAATGAAAGGTTGAGCAAACTGGACCAAAGCCAGACAGCACTGACATAGTGAATGCTTGTCCTCCTGCATCTGTTCTGTGGTGTATGGCACTGGCAGACTTGACAACTGAGAATGGAGAGTAGACAGAGAAAGACCCACAGAGTAGGATTTCTTGTTTCCAAGTTTCAGGAGGACTTTAAAAAAAAAAAAATATATGCAAAAAGTATTAAACATTTATAAAACAACATCTCAACAAGTGCAACAAAAATAAACTCTTAAAAGGGGTTTTTCAACAACTAAAAATTGATGGCCGATCCTCAAAGAGCTGATCGGTCGGGATCCGACTTTCAGGACCCTATCCCGAGGATCGGCCATCAATTTTTAGTGCCTGGAAAACACATTTAAAGAGGTTGTATGCATCACTCTTGTCCATAGGCTGTGCCTGGTATTGCAGCTTATTACACTGTCGTTTTCTTTTCATCAGAAGTGTATTTTTCCACCAAAGTGTTAATGTTGTATTGACATATCATAAAAGTACCTTCCCAATTATTCCAATGGAGAGCGTTTCCAGGCACATTTTGAAATCCTCTACTTTACTAGCTTTTGCACAAACAAAAAACAGTGTCTTACATTTAAAATACACTTAAATGGTTTATCCCACTATGAACATTTATCAACTATCCACAGTAGGTGATTAATGTGAGGTTTCAGGGGGCTCCACTGCTGGGACTCCCACAATAACCAGAACGGAAGTCGGGAACGGTCATTCACAGGGAGGAGGATTCGGAATTAATCTGTGGTAGCGTTTGTGCACCGCTGCTCCATTCAATGTCTATGGGCCACATAGAAACAACGGAGTACAGCACTCGGCTGTTTTTGTAGGCCCCATAGACATTGAATGGAGCGACAGCGCACATGTGCGACTGCCGCTCTATTCAAAATCCTCCTCACTGTAATCGTGCAGTGACGAGGGGGTTCAAGACTCCCCTTTTAGTGATCAGTGCGGCTCCCAGTGGATATGTAATCAATGTTCATAGTGGGAAAATCCTTTTAAGGCCGTATCTCCCAACCAGTGGCTCTCGGACTCCTGCATGTGGCTACCAGTTGTTTTTGGCGGCTATAGACACTATTGTGCATTAGTGTCGCCAAGGATGTCATAGCATTTTAGGCTCTTGGCATTCGAAACCATATTGTGACCGTTAAAGGGGTTGTCTGGGCACAGGATGATTTTTCATACAGATGTAGACACGAGGGGATTAGATGATGCAATCCATTCATTGCTTACATAATGCTTTGGAATAGTTAGTATTTCAAAGCTCGATTGTCTGTCAGTGAAAAACTGGCATGGCCTGATTGCAATATGCACGTAGCAGACCTTGGGGGCCTGTGTCAGGCTCGCAGCTGCCATTGAAATTCATCGTTCCGATAGAATGACAGAGGGAGCCCCCTCACTGTCAAATGCCTTAGATGCTGCTATTGATTGCAGCATCTAAGGGGTAACTAAGCCAAACAGTTAGGACCCCCCGTGTGTGTGGCAGGAAGTGAGCAGAATGAGAGAGGGAGTCCCGCAACATTTTACCGTGGGGGCACCAGCGGACCCTTATTCATATTCTAATGGTACCATTCTATTAGGACGTAAAAAAGGCAGCGCTGTGACGGGAAATGGTTATAGGGTTTGTCCGGGCATAGACCGGTTTTTCATAATGATGGCCTTATCCACGGGATAGGTCATCAATAAATGATCAGTGGGGGTCTGACACCCAGACCCCGTACCGATCAGCTGCTCCAGCTGCCTCCGGATGTTCATGCCGGAAGCAGATTGCTCCAGTCACAGTATAGCGGCCGAGCTGCAGCTCTGCTCCTATTCAAGTGAATAGGAGCAGAGTTTCAATTCTGCAGCACGGCCGCTATGCAATGTACGGAGCCAACTGCTTCCGGCACTGAACACTGCATAACATCTGGTGCCGGAGGCAGCTGATCGGTGTTTGATGTCGGACCCCCACCGATCATATACTGATGACCTATCCTGTGGATTATATGCATGTGACAGCTGTTGGTTTGGGAAAGGTGCTGGAAAGTAATACACGGTTGTTTTAATGGAATGGGAACTAGTAACCTAAGAAGTAATAACTTGGGTAATGATTTTCTATTACTGCCTGGAATACAACTATTATAATCTAGTGGAGCACTGGGTCACAATGTACAATAGAGGTTAGGACCTTGACCCATTCAATACGGATACAGTTATTTCTGTAATTCGGTTCCTAATGCTGACCGAATAGATAGTTTAGTAAATAGAAAGATGGAGCACGACATGATAAAAGTCATGTTTGCCCAATTTCAGAACAGTACACGCCAACAAGAGGATACCCATTTACACCCCTGCTGGTTTTCCATATATACAAATTTGAGGATAAAGCAAGAACAGAACAATTTCAAACACATAAACCTCATATTACCGATTTGTAGTGGCTGAAGAAGAGGTAAGATGATGCGAGACATGTTATCCCACGCGGCTTCATCAATCTGCTCAAGGATTCCCAACAAGATCTCCTTAGGATTACATGACTGTGATAACAGAGACGAGCATTACAGATGTAACCTTCAATGAGGCAAGACTAGACATTAAAAAGAAAAAAAAAAACGCGTGTGTATTTTATGGTCCTGCTGCATATCCCGTAACACCCACCTGTATCAAACCATCGATCATTTGTAAGCAGTCGCTTTCTTTCTCACTTCCGAGTTCGCAGCTCTGCATACACTTCGTTATGGGTCCAATGAGGTTCCACCCCATATGCCTGATGAGGGTCTGAAACGATAGACAATGAATGGTCCTTCTTCTAGGTATACACAAGATGGAATTATCACAATGGACTTGACTCTTATAGACCCCTATAAAGCGCTATCAGGTGATTTTAGTAGTGTGATGGAACTTGCAGAAACTAGAATGTATTTTTTTTTTTTATACACAAATATGCAGCTTTTACCCTTTCACTGCCAACAACAAATGTAATATGTCACGACTTTAACTGGTTGCCGACACAGGACGAGAATGCTTGTCCTGAGCGGCGAGTACTTGGCGCATTAGGACGAGCATTCTCGTCCTGTGTGACAGCCGTCTCTGCGCGCGATCGAGAGCGGGGCAACGGCTGTAATACACAGCCACGGCTCCGCTCTGACAGCGGAGAGGAGAAAAACATCTTATCTCCGCCGTTAACCCTTTGAACGCCGCGATGAAAGCTGATCACGGCGTTCAAGGAGGGGGGACTGCACTTTGATCGCGTCACAGAAGATAACTGTGACGCGATCAAAGCCCATAACTCGTATGGCCAGACAGCCCAGGGTCCATTGAAGGACCCCAGGGCTGTCTGACCATATTTCCTGTTTTTAGGACATACTGAGGTATGCCCTAACAACTGCCTGTGTACAATCAGTAACAGGCTAATGTACTGGCATATAGATCTATGCCAGTACATTGCAGTTACAAAATCAAAATGATAAATCCCTTTATGGGATTTAAAAAAAAAAAAAAGTTAAATGAATGTAAAAAAAAAAATGAATGATACATAAAAAGTAAAAAAAAATACAAACATTTTTTTTTTAATAAATAAACCTTTTAAAATAAGTCCCAAAACATGAAATAATAGACATATTTGGTATCGCCACGACCATAACAACCTGTACAAAAAATGTATAACATTATTTATGATGATCGGTGTATGGTGTAAAAAAAATAAAAATATATTAAAACTGCGGCGGAACTGCTTTTTTTCTGCATTTTAGCCAAAATAAAAATTGAGAAATTAAACGATAATATATTTGTACCAAAAAAATGGTACCTACATAAAGTACAGCTCGTCCCACAAAAAACAAAGTCTCATACAACTACGTCGTACAAAAAATAAGAGTTATGAGCGTCGGGATGCAAGGAGGGAAATCTAAAAAAATTCCTCTGTCCTCAAGGCCGTGTCCTTAAGGGGTTAAGAGATTGCCTCGACTGGAATATAAGGGCTAGAGCTCTGCAATAGTCGGAGCGCAGCACTCGTTTGCAGGTAGGGAGCAGAGTTAGGGTGTTCACACGCACTGTTTTCAGACGTAATTCAGGCGTTTTACGCCTGAAAAAACGGCTCCATTACGCCTACAAACATCTGCCCATTGCTTTCAATGGGTTTAACGATGTTCTGTTCCCACGAGGTGTGTTTTTACACGTCGCTGTCAAAATACGGTGCATAAAAAGACGCCCGAGAAAAAGTGCATGTCACTTCTTGGGCCGTTTTTTCATTGACTCCATTGAAAAACAGCTCCAATAACATCCGTAAAATACGCCGCGAAAAACGAGAGTTGCTACAAAAACGTCTGAAAATCAGGAGCTGTTTTCGCCTGAAAACAGCTCCGTATTTTCAGACGTATTTTGTGAACATACCCTTAAAAGTTTTACCTCCCGTTTCTGTTTGTGTAGGGGAGAGTGGGCTGCAAGTGAGAGTAGAAACAAAAAGGAGAAAGTCTGTTCGTGTCACCTACTTTATAGCCTCCTAGTTACCCCATGGGGGTGTTACTCGCACATCCTGTCGGATCGGGTAGTTCGTATATGCGAGGGGTCTTTTCTAGTACCAAAGTGGTGAGAAGACGACGAGCTACTGCTCATCTAATCACCCCCTGCACGTAATCAGGCAACTTATCGTGACAAAACGGTTTACCGCATTGGGATCATGGAGATATTTTGTCTCCTCAGTTTTTGGGATTATGTGAAAATACATGCGCATGGACACGAGTGGCATGTATGAACGTTGAACATCTCAAACGTTCGTTTTTAGTTGGTGTATGTGAAACTTTTAGGCACAAACATAAATTTTTATGCATTTTAAACAAAAGTTTTCACGGTTTGATGAAAAATTGCCTAAAATGAGTCCATGAGAATAAAGTACTGTGTGTTATTTTCACAATGTGCCCGAAAATGTGGGTATAATATGTTTTATCTTTATTCTTATATGCGCATGTCAAAAGTGTGAAAAACTGCTGCAAAACCACTGGCAGAGAAAGGGTTAAACATAATTCACTTACAGGCGTTCATAAAAAAAATGTTTTGCTCTGACCCCAGCCCCCCCCCCCCCTATGCCATGAGCTTCTCTACCCCCAGCCATGTGACCTCTCATCTAATGTGGTTTCAGGTTCAACAGTCACATGACCGCTTACCCAATTGCCTCTATCACTGTATGTGAACTGGGCAACAGCCATTAGACGCTGGTCACGTGACTATGTCATTTGACAAATGGACATTATGTCAAATTGCACAACATATGAAACAATGCAGCTGGGGAGGGTGGTTTATTAGAGACTGCAGGGCACGCGGGAGGGAAGACAAATGGTTTTCATTGCTTGCTTCTTCACTAATTTTTCTCAGCGAGAACTATGTGTAGAATAGTCAGCGGCAGTGCGGTCCCTATTGGTCCTGTCAACTGCTCGGTCTGCTGCTGCCCCCTTTGCATTGTAATAAATGGTGTTGAATGATATTATAACCCAAATTAATATCCTATCTGGAGCTCCAAACAATACAATACTACAGTTTGCCAATATCACAGCAGGCTTCTTTTTCCATCACGGCGTGTCCTCTGACCACTAAGCAGTCACTGGCTCATCGATTTGAAATATATTCACTGTAATGCAGTGATTATCTGGAAACCTTAGAGAAAACAGCTGCGCTTTATTCATACAATCTGTTCTAGGGGTAGATGCATGCGATTATTAGTATAATATGTGCCACCTAGTGGCTGTTTACGTGTACATATGAAATGCTACAATTACCGTACACGCATTTTGTCTTATTGGTGCATTTTTAACCACGTCCGAAAAGTGTCTAGTAAGGCTTTACGTGTAGCCTAAAACGTTAGACAAACTTCTGACATGTTATAGTGACATGTCAGAAGTTTGGATTGGTGGGGGGTCCGAGCACGGAGACCCCCCCCACTAATCGCTAGAACGAAGCACTCGTGTGAGCGCTCAGCTGCTTCGTTTTCCGGAAAAAGCCGATGTATCGGAGTACGGGCTCAGACTTTGTATGGAGTCTGTACACCGATACATTTATTTCTGGAAAAAGCCAAACAGACACGAAGCAGCTGAGCGCTCACACGAGCACTTCAGCTACTTCATTTTAGCGATTGGTGGGGGTCTCAGTGCTTGGACATCCACCAATCCAAACTTCTGACATGTCACTATGACACGTCAGAAGTTTGTCGAACGTTTAGCTACACTTTAAACATCTTTTCTTTTTGGCGCATTTGTTATATAAATAGGTCTAAAACTTGATGTAACATTATGCTCCAGAGATGCGCCACATTTTGCCGCATTTTACAACAAGGTCAAGGCGCAATCAAATTAGTAAATCTGCCCCATTGAGTTGTATGCAATCTTGTGGACTGCAGCTGGCAATCGATAAGTAAAATGAATGAGTGCTACAAATAGTCTCCGTCTAGCCCTGGCCTTAATCCCACTTCATACATACTTTTAGATTTTTGCACATACAAAACATGAAACGACAGGCACATGGATGAGTGTAAGGCCAGGATCACATGCACAGTTTTAATGCATTTTTTTGAGCCAAAGTCAGAAGTGAAGCAAAAGGAATCAAGAAAAGACTGATGCATCTCCTTTTTGTGTCCACTTTTGTGTTTGACTCAAAAAAACTGATTCAAAAACTGCGAGCAAAATGGTGTGTGATCCTGGTCTAGAGGTTACATTTGCTTTATTGGATACGAACTGTCCTAAAATAAGGAATGACTGTGGTATTTTACACTCCTCAGGATCTAGAGTGACGACTCTGAACAGATAATCAGATTCTCAAGCTCTGAAGATAAATAACAGATCCGCACGTATGTCTGTGCCATAGGATTACAGCTAAACTCTCTTCCACTTCTCTTCCACTGCATTGAAAATAAAGATCACACTGAAACCTGGAATAAATGGTTCAAGAACCCCATGCATCATCTACATGCATTTTATCAGAACACCAGCACCTCGGCTCTGGTTCATACAGCGGTTATGGGGTCTTGCGGGTTTAAGAAACTCCTCTTCCATCAATTTAATGCTATTTCTAAAATGAGCTTCAAGCACATGTTTTATCATCATTTATCCGCTGCATCCTGCTAGATGCTGGTGGCGTGTTGTATTACACCTGCTCCAGAACCCGGCCTCCCCCTCTTATAGTTGAGAGCTTAGTAAAGTGATATTCTGCATTCAGACGCATTTTGCAACAAGTTAGAATATTGGGCAGATTTCTCAACGTATTTATACAGTTTGAGAATGTTTCATTAAAAAAAAAAAATGGACATCACATAATGCGCGCCAATGATTAAGCTGGGCCACGGTGCGGGGGGGGGGGGGGGAGGGGGGCTGGTACACCGCTTATATGGGGTCTTACTACTAATAAATCTCACAGCTCTGTGCCAATCAGGACAACCCCTGTACATTCATGCCTGGCTGGCTAAGGCTTCCCCAGCAAAATCAGCAGTTTGCTGGGGGTCTTGGGAGACTGTGTCTTACACTGTGCGCACACCAGTATTAAATAAATCTCCCATATTATGTGCTCATATGGGTAACGCCTGTCGATATACCTGGCTGGCTATGACCCCAGCAAAATCAGCTATTGGATTGTGGTCCTGAGAACTGGCAGATCCCATAGGCAAGGGATTGCCTACGATGAGACAACAGCTTTAAGAAAAAATTGTAGATTAAGAGCACCAAAAAAAGTTACTTTTAACTTTCTAACTTGTTTTCTAATGACATGTAAAACTTTCCATTTACAGTAGCATATTTGGATTGATATACAGTATAGGGATACATTGTATTGGGGTTTTTATAACTCTATCCTAACCTGGTTCTTCTCATCTTTAATTATATCTAGTAAGACTTCCAGCTCTTCCTCCTCCAAACACTTCTGACAAGTCACCAGGAACACATTGGTGTCTTCTTCTTTAAATTCATCTTCTGAAAGTTTTTGCTGAAAGAGAATATATGATAAAATCTTTCTAACTCCAATGATAATTTAATAAGTAAATAATAAATAAGCAAAAATAAAATGACTTCGAATATGTTAAAATGAAGCTCAAGCTTTTATTAAAGCGGTTGTTTTAGTTTAGAAAAAGGGTTTTCTTCTCACTGTAAAATGTCTACCGTAGTCTTCATCGGAGGACACAGGAACCATGGGTATAGGCTGCTGCCAGTAGAAAAATGTATATTGCGCAAATGTTTTTAAATTTTTTTTTGGGCGGTGGCCCATTGTATAGGTAAGCCTAGTCTGCTGCGCTTTACTATTGAATACAAATAAGGAGTGCTGATGCATACCACTCCTACGGAGGCCAAAAGGACACTATTGCATATTAACTCAGGATTTCCTAATCGGGCATATGAAAGTGGGTTAATCATATGTATCATTGAGGACACAAGTATGGATATAGGCTGCTGCCCCTAGGAGGTTGACACAAAGAACAAAGTTGACTCCTACTACGCAGGCTATACCCAGCCTACTGACACAGAGCTAATCTGTTTTTACCCCAGCAGGAGGAGAAGCAAAATTACTGATGGCAGATAACCAGAAAAAATAAAAAACACCTTCAACAAAAAGAAGCAGCCCAATCACAGCAAAAAAAAATAAAAAATATGGGAGGGAGCGGTGATCCCCAGTGAAGACGGCAAGACAGATTTTACGCTGAGTACAAAAATCCTCTTTTCTCATACGTATTATTGGGGAGACACAGGAACCATGAGTCGTCCTAAAGCAATCCCTAGGGTTAGAAAAAGGACAGCAAAATGGCTAGGCAGAAGAATGAACTACCAAAGCACATATCTCCTGATGCAAAAGTGTACACCCTGTAAAATTTGGAAAAGGTGTGGAAAGAGGACCAAGTAGCGGCCTTGCACACCTAAATAGCTGAAGCTGGATGGCGAACTGACCAGGAAGCTCCCACCAAACGGGTAGAGTATGCAGTCCCTTCACCTGATTTGCCTCGGATATGGCTGAGCGGATACAATGGGATATGGTCGCATTGGTAGGCGGCAACCATTTAAGTGTTTCATCCGGGATGATGAATAGTGATTCCTAAACTAAAAGGGTGACAGACAGATGGCCTTCTCAACATCCAGCTTTTTGAGGGTTTCACTTCCGGTGATGAAAAGGTGAGGGACAAAAAGATGGTAGAACAATCTCATTAAAAGGTGGAAAGCGGAGACCAACTTCGGAAAGAAGGCAATGCTCAATTAACCTCCTTGTCCTTGTGGAGGATGAGGAAAGAGGAGTGACAAGAGAGTGCCACCATCTCCAACACTCATCTGCTGGAGGCCACTGCAACCAGAAACAGCACCTTCTAGGAGAGGAGACATAAGGAAACATTCCTACTCCATAGGAGGTTTCTGTCCTCCCTGAGCTCGCTTTAGGAAAGCTGGGTGAAAGCTGAAGAGAATCAAATACCAAGATCAAATTCCTTGGAAGAGTAGGAGACCTGTCTGGCGGAACAGCATGGGCTACCCCTTTCAGTAAGTTCTTCACATGGGACTTGGTAGCCAGAAGCCTCTGAAATAGTTTCCTGAAGGGTCAGGTCTCTGCCCTTTCCATCCTAAGGGTTAACCTTTTATCAAGGGGAGAAGGGTGTGAAGAGAAAAGTTAACGGAAGAAATCTGTCTCTATTCAGCCCCATCAAAACAGGCTTTCCAAGTTCTGTGATAGATATGAGAGGAGGCCGGTTTACTCATCTTAATCATAGTTTGAATGATTTAGTCAAAGAAACCGCTGGCCCTAAAGATGGCGGCTTCAACAGCCATGCCAATAAGTGAAACAACCATAAATTCAGGTAAAGGGAACCCTGAAAGTGTAGCTCTGGACAATCTGAAGGGCACCAGGGGACATCTGCGACAAGGTTAAACACGTGTACGCACACGTTCCAGGAGCGCCTAGGCCACACCGAAGCCACAAAGATAACCGGAACGCCTCCTGCCTTGTTCTTTCTGAGCACCCGTGGAAGAGGTAGAGTCAGTAAGGTAGAACGAAGAGAGTCCATGAGACCACCAGAGAATCCACCGCCACTGCGAGAGGATCGCGTAACCTGGATACAAAACCTCAGCTCTTTGAGGTTCAGATGAGATGCAATGAGGTCGAAGACTGGGGTGCCCCCAATGTCTGCAGAGCTGGGTGAAGACATCGGGTTGGAGAGACCACTATCCGAGGTCCATCTGTTCCAGACCAAGGTAGTCGGTGACTCAATTGTCCTCGGGGATGTGAAGAGATTTATGGAATGTGGTACTCTGCCCAGGAGAGAATTGGCGCTGCCTATTTTGTGAACGCCTTGCTGGGAGTCCCACTATGTTGATTGATGTAAGCCACAGCCCTGGCATTGTCTGTCCTGACTAAATGGGGTGTCCCGACAGGATCACCTGCCAGTGGAGGAGAGAGGATAATTGAGCTGAGCTCTAAGATATTGATGAGCAGGAGAGATTCTTGAGGACTACAACTGGCTTGAGTAGTGTGGTGGTCTTGATGAGAATGTTGTCCAGGTATGGGAAGACCACGAAACCCCTGGACTGAAGGGCCATGACCTTGCTAAAGACACTAGAGGCCATGGCCAACACAAAGGGAAGGGCGGCAAACAAAAAATTCCCCACCTGGAACTCAAAAGTAAGAAACCGCTGATGAGGAGGAAGAGAGGGACATGCAGGTAACAATGTTCATGAATGACAAGAACTCATTGGTTCAATGCAAGAAATGGCCAAAACAAGGGACTCCATCCGAAAATAGTGGAGGCGGACATAGCGGTCCGGGCGTATCAGGTCCAGAATGAGACAAACCGAACCATTCTTTTTAGAGGGAAAAAACAGGTTTGGGTAGAAACCCTTGAACCTCTCGGAAAGAGGAACTGGGATGATGACGCCTCAGTCTAAAAGAGACGGACAGCTTGATAGAAACCTGAAGCAAGCAAGGGAGATCAGGAAGGACGAAACTGGAAGAATTGGTCATGGGAATAGAAGAAAATTATATTCTGCTGCCTGAAGAGACTATCGCCTCATGCACACGACCGTTGTGCCACTCAGGCCGTTTTTTGACGGCATCCGATAGTCTTTACAGACCCAATCATTTTAGTGGGTGACTCGGGTCCGTGAAAAATGATCCGAGTCTCCGATCCGAGGAAAGATAGGACATGTTCTTTCTTTCCTCGGATCACTAACGAGAATCGGCCGGCGCACACTGTTGTGTGTATGAGACGTATGTCTTTGACCCAAGCGTCCTCCACCAGAGAAACCCATGTGTTCTGAAAGAGAAGTAGTTTGCCTCCCACCTGCATTCGGACACTAAGCTAAAACTGATTAACTCTGTGTCAGTAGGCTGGGTATAGCCTGTGTAGGAGGAGCCAAATTTGCTTTTTGTGTCAGCCTCCTAGAGGCAGCAGCCTTCATCCATACTTGTGCCCACAATGATACATATGAGAAAACCATTTTCATATGCCCGATTAGGAAATTCTGAGTTAATATACAATAGTATCCTTTTGGCCTCCGTAAGGGTGGAATGCATTAGCACTCCTTATTTGTATTCGATAGTAAAGCGCACCAGACTTGGCTTTCCTATACAGGGGGCCACTGCAGAAACAAAAGTTTTTATTTACAAAGTAGCCAATGGCCGATGTATAAGTGGGGTTATACCCTTGACGTATGCAGTGCATTCGGAAAGTATTCAGACCCTTTCAATTTTCTCAAATTTTGTTACGTTGAGGCCTTGTGCTAAAATAAAAATTCTAGTTGTTCCCTCTCATTCTGAACTCAATACCCCATAATGACAAAGTGAAAAACAGAATTTTAGAAATTTTTGCAAATTAATTAAAAATGAAAAAAACTCAAATTTCTCAAGTATTCAGACACTTTGCTATGACACTTGAGATTTAGCTCTGGGAGCCTCCCTTTTTTTGTCTAGATCATCTTTGAAATGTTTCTACACCTTGGAGTCCACCTGTGGTAAATTCATGTGATTGGACAGGATTTGGAAAGACACACCCCTGTCTTTAGAAGGTCTCACAGCTGACAATGCACATCAGAGCAAAAACCAAGCTATGAGGAGGAAGAAACTGCTTGTAGAGCTCAGAGACCGGATTGTGTGGAGGCACAGATCTGGAGAAGGGTACAAAAAAAAATGTCTGCTGCACTGGAAGATCCTACGAGCCCAGTGGCCTCTATAATTCTTAAATGGAAGTTTAGAACAACCAGAACTCTTCCTAGAGCTGGCTGCCCCACCAAACTAAGTAATTGGGGGAGAAGGGCCTTGGTAAGAGAGGTGACCAAGAACATAATGTTCACTCTGGCTGAGCTTCAAAGATCCAGTGCGCAGATGGGAGAAACTTTCAGAAGGTCAACCATCACTGCAGCAATCCACCAATCTGGGCTTTATAGTATTGTGGCCAGAAAGAAGCCTCTCCTCAGTAAGACACATTAAACCCCACCTGGAGGTTGCAACAAAGCACCTAAAGGACTCTCAGAATTTTGTTTTTCAGTCTGTGGTCTGATTAAACCAAGATTGAACTTTTTGGCCTCAAGTCTACGGGTCATGTCTGGAGGAAACCAGTCACTGCTCATCACCTGCCCAATACCATCCAAACAGTGAAGCACGGTGGTGGCAGCATCATGCTGTGGGGCTGTTTTTTCGCAGCTGGAACAGGGAGACTGGTCAGAGTTTATGGAAAGATGAATGGAGCAAAGTACAGAGATATTCTTAATAAAAACCTGATCCAGAGTGCTCTGGACCTTCGACTGGGCCAAAGGTTAAACTTCCAACAAGACACTGAACCGAAGTACACCACCAAGAAAAAACTGGAGTGTCTTGGGGACAACTCTGTGAATGTCCTTGAGTAGCTCAGCAAGAGCCCTGACTTTGAACCCAATCGGAAACCTCTGGAGAGACCTGAAAATGGCTGTCCTCTGATAGCCCCTATCCAACCGGACAGTGCTTGAGAGGATCTGCAAAGACGAATGGCAGAAAATACCCAAATCCAGGTGGGCAAACCTTGTGGAATTATACCCAAGAAGACTGGAGGTTGTTATCACTCCCAAAGGTGCTTCAACTAAGTACTAAGTAAAAGGGTCTGAATACTTAGGTCAATGAAAGATTTTCGAGTTTCTTTTTCAATAAATGAGCAAAGATTACTAACATTCTGTTTTCACTTTGTCATTATGGGGTATTGAGTGAGTGAGAGGGAAAAACTGGATTTTTATTTTATTTTAGCACAAGGCATCAACATAACAAAATGTGAAAGAATTGAAGGGGTCCAAAGACTTTTCGAATGCACTGTACAAAAACTAAAAGGAGAACAGAGCCTTAGTTAGATTTTATTCTTCACAGCGTATAAATCCTGCTGTGGACAGAAAATACGGGAGATTTATCAAAACTGGTGCAAAAGAAAAGTGGAGTAGCTTCCCATAGCAACCAATCGGGTTGCTGGTTTCATTTTCCAAAGGGCCTCTGAAAAAGGAGTTTGAACCTGATTGGTTGCTATGAGCAACTACTCCACTTTTCATTTCCACCTGTTTTGATAAATCTCCCACACCCTATAGCTGAGCTTATCAACACACAAACATTCAAAGAGTTTGATTATCCCCTTAACGACCGCTCACCGTCTTTTGACGGAAGGCGGTGCGGGTGCTTAGTCTACAGCGACGTCTTCTGGCGTCACTGTAGTAGAGGCTGATGGGCGCTCCTGTGAGCGCTCATCCTCTGAGCAGGAGCTGTAACTTACAGATCCTGATCTTAGAGAAGCCTGCTAAATACAGCTGTTTAACCCTTTGATCGCTGCAGTCAGTGACCGCGGGACGATCAAAGGGAACTCCCATCTTTGATTGTGTCACTAGAATACCTCTGAGAAAGGAGCCCAGGGCTGTCTGTTCAGTTTGCCTGCTGTTAGGGCACACTATGTGCTGCCCTAACAGCAACCTGTGTCATAGTGACATAGTATAATGTATTAGCATACAAGAGTATGCTAATACATTATAAGTAAAAAATAGAGTTGCAAATAAAAAAAGTCATTATTTAGCATAAAATATATTTTATTGCCACTACATTAAATTAAAAAAAAACAAAACCTGCACATATTAGTATCTAAAGGACCGTAATAACCTGAAGAATTAATCGAACAGGTTATTTAGCGTGAAACGTGAACGGGATAAAAAAAAAAAAGAACGAAAAACTATGCCGAGAATCGCTTTTTCCTATATTCACGCCCAGGTGCCATTGCACAGGGCACATCACTCCAGCAGGTGGAAGGGGGCGCTGCGCTGGCTCCCTTCCCCTGCTTGTTTCAGAAGCGCCCAGGCCCTGCGACTCAGCAGCCGCTTTTTGCCTCGTCGCTTTCTCACTCAGTGGCAACACCACCGCTGTAGCAGCCATAGTGGCGACACCAGGCATGATGGCGTCCGTCCCACCCGTCGGGACGGGCCCCCGCATTGCCGCCGCTGCTACAGCGGTAGCGACGCCACTATAGCTGAGCAGGGAGGTATCTTCCTGCTCTGCTATCTACTAGCGCCACTGTAGCTCCCTGAAGGAGCGGAATCCCGTGTGGCCGGGGATTCCGCTACTGGATGGAGCGCTTGATGTCTGTCCATAAATGGACAGAGACATCAGGGGCTTCTCCTGGAGTGGAATCCCCGGTCACAGCGTCGACAACGCTTTTCAGGTTCGGTCACTAAGGGATTAATATATGAATACTGAATCCTTGTGCATCAGGCCTTACACTATTATGCGCATATCAAGAATAACATAACTATCAACAGCAAATCGTTGACTGTTTCTGCATATTATACAAGTACGCTAGGTTTTTAATTTGCTGAATATATAGCGGATGTTAATCAATGGTGAAGCTGAACTGTAACACGTTCCTGAATTAGGGTACAGTCACACGCGGCAGATTTTGTTGCACACATTTCTACGACTGAAAATCAGTTCAATTTACCTAAATGTGGTTGTTTCTGTAGTTCCATTTAGATGAATTGAACTAAATTTCAGTCAAATAAGTTTTTGCAACAAAATCTGCCACGTATGACTGCCCCCTTAGGCCGGGTTCCTACGGGTCGGATCGCTGCGTAAAAATTATGCAGCGTGTCAGACCTGAAACCCATAGTACATTCTGTCAGAAAACTCGCACCATGGTGTGGTTTTTCTAACAGAATTTTCACTGCGGAAGAAAGCCGTTCATGCTTACCCCCTTGGTCTTCTCTGCACATAGTCCGGCCTCCCATGATGACGTTGCAGGCCATGTGAAGCTGCAGCGGTCACATGGGATGAAATGTGATCCCAGGAGGCCGGACTGCAAGAAGGAGGGAGTGCTGGGTATGTTTTGTTTTTTTCCCCCAGTCGCGATTCTTGCAGCAGAATCGCTGCGATTCTGCCTCAAAACACTTGGCCTTCTGTTGCGGGTTTTGCATCCCCATTGAATTCAATGGGGGAAAATCTGCAACAGAAAATCAACAAAAACGCAGCATAAATTGACATGCTGCAGAATTAAATCCCGCGCCGCAGGTCAATCAATTAAAGTTTACGCTGCGGTTTTTTTCTGCAGCGTGGGCATGAGATTTTCAAAACGTATTCACTTTGCCGCTAGTGTAAATGCTGCGGAATTTCCGCACAAAATCCCGCAGCGCTTATGCTACGTGGGAACCCGGCCTTAAAAAGGCATTGGCCGCTTTAGGGAATTTATCAGCAGTGCAATTGAAAAATTATTTTAGTAAACTTACTCATTTGTCTTTATATACAGCTCAGCGCCGTTTTCCTGGTTTCATAAGCCACACCCCCTTCTTTTTACAATTGTATCTGCCTGCCGCCCGCAGCTCCTGTGCATAATACGACCGAGTATAGAGGAGGAGCATAGGACTAGACACGTCACTCTGTATCCTCCATTGTAACACACCGCGCCTGTGCTAGAGTGGTGTGTCTAGTCCCATGCTCCTCCATCATCGGCCATATTGTGCAGAGGAGCCGCGGTGGAAGGAAGATACAGCTGTAATAAGGGGCGTGGCTTATGAATAAAGGAAGCCGGTGCTGAACTGTATATAAAGGCAAATTAGCAAGTTTACTAAGATAACCTTTAGAATGCACGGCTGATGATTTTCCTAAAGCAGCCAATCCCTTTAAGTAACACACTATTCTACAAAACTTTCTAATAACATGCCAGATTCTCATATACAGTATCCATGTGCACATTTTTGTGCATTTCTGGTACATTTGGTGCACTTTTTCACAGGAGAAGACAGTTGTCAAAATGAAACTTTATAAATGTGCCCCAAAGCGCTTGGCTTGCATAGGGGACAACACAGATTTGTTTTTTTGAAGAAGGTCAATTGATGCTGATCATCTGTACAATGTATATAGTAAACATGCTGCTCTGTTTAACGTACAGGGTATCTACATACAGATAATACTGAGTATTTATACTGTTGTGGCCGACACGTGAACAGCTCATCACTGTCAATCAGTACACAAAGAGAGAGACAAAGTCACAATGTTAGGGCCAGTTCACACAGTTTTTTGTTTTTTTTTACACGCTTTTTGACCCGGAAACTGCATCATAAAATGCGCCTCCCATTGATTTCAATGGGAGGCGGACGCGTTTTTTCCCGCAAGCGGTAAAACCGGCACACGGGAAAAAGAAGCGACATGCCCTATCTTCGGGCGTTTACGTATCTGACCTCCCATTGGCATCAATGGCCGCGGGTGAAAAACGCGGCAAACGGCGTGCGGGCAGATCAAAATCTGCCTCAAAATTCCAGACGGAATTTTGAGGCAGAATTTTCTGCCTGCAAAAAACTCAGTGTGAACATACCCTTACAGCGACAGAGCGATCCATGTAGCCACAAACTTATTTCCAGAATCTGGTGTAAAGAGAACAGACTTTCTTAAAAAAAAGAATCAATATGTATTCAAAATAGATAATCTAAAACGCTGTAAACAATACCGAAGGAGAAATCTAGATACGTAAGCTTACAAATTGCTGTATTAGTACTTGGAGGTCTGCTGCTGCCGCCATTGTACTTGCAGAGGTGGATGATATCCAGACAGATAACAGATATCTGTTCAGGGAGGGAAAAAAAAGGAAGAAGAGTCAAAATGAAAATCTGTGCATCAATCACTCTGTATGGCTCTACCGTCTACTGACAAATGAAAACACAAACATGTTCTCCACCCACGCTTATTTTTACACAAATATGGCTAATGTGGTAGTAAAACACAGAGAAAGATGTTGTTTAGGTCCAGCCGAGTCCTTGCCCTTTCTCCGCCCTCACTTCAGTCACATCTGAAAAATCGGAAGCAGAACGCCTCCAAACATCTGCCCATTGATTTCAATGGAAAAAACGGCGTTCGGTTCCAACGGGCCACTTTTTTACGCCACCGTTTTGCCGATGCTCTGCCTCAGATTCCACTCATAAACTGAGCCCTTGACTTCACTGTCCATATATATACAGTGATGTCAGGGGCTTCGCCAGAGAACGAGTCCCAGAGCAGAGACTATACTAGCGCTCTGGTCCGGGACTCCTGCTCTGGGGAAGCCCCTGACATCACGGTTCATATATGGGCAGCGATGTCAGGAGCAGAGCAGTAGTCCCAGGAAGAGTGCTAGAAGCGGCTCTGCTCTGGGACTTCGGCTGAGGAAGCCCCTGACATCACGGTCCATGTCAGGAGCACAGCTGGAGTCCAAGGCAGAGTGCTAGTAGCGCTCTGTACGGGACTCCTGCTCTGGGGTTGCCCCTGACATCACATTCCGGTTCAGGAGGATCCCCTGACGTCACTGTCTACGGACAGGGACGTCAGGCGCTCCTCCAGCAGAGGAATCCCCAGCCAAAGCGTGGCATCTACAGGGTAGGAGGCTGTGTGGCCCCATCCACACTCAGTGCCGCTTATAGATGGTGCTCCACATTGCCCCCAGTAGTTGGGGCCACGCGGCCCCATCCACAAGGGGGCTCCGTGGCCTAATCTACTGGGGGCAGTGTGGAGCACCATCTATAAGCGTCACCGAGTGTGGTCAGCACATATCGCCTAGCCCTAGAAATACGGTCCGCAATTACGGACCCACCCACTGCTATTGGCCACGGACACCTTTCCATATCGCTACGGATAGGTGTCCATGCCATAGAACCGTGCTGGTAATTATTCGGAAAGCATGTCCTACTTTTTGTTTTTTATGGGCCGTGCTCCCATACTTTGCATGGGAGCACGGCACAAAAATGTGGCCCGCAGCCATCCGTGCCCGCAAATCGCAGGCCGTGATTGCCGCATGCATGAGGCCTAAGTGTACCTGGAAAAAAATGTCAAATGTTGGCAACTATGCGGTAGTGGAGCACAATATCCCATGTATAAACTTCAGTATTAACTGTAAAGCTGTGCATATGACATGTGTTGATAAAGTTATACTACTATTTCTCAATGAAGACCTCAAACTAAGAAAACACTAAAATATAAAGGAGCTTCTATAAACAGAACATAAAAACTTCCCGGATTTACCTGTCTTGTTACAGAATCTTGCTTGGAAGCTCAAGAAGCAGAGTGGATAATAAGGGACAGGATGTCCAGAGACAGCTGTAACTCAGGCTATATAAACCACAGGAGTAATCCTGCCACTCATGTCTGTGCAAAGTGACAATAGAGCAGCCAGTGACAGCGATGACATGCGGCTTATCAGATGTGAAAGGATGAAACACTTTGCGTTCCAAACCTCACATGGCCTCCCTGTCTGGCTATAAAGAGGCTTGTAACTCAGAAGTGTACATAACCGAGACATGGAACGCACAAATGTATAGCTGAGGCTTGAAACGCAGATTTCTACGACCCCGAGGCTTAAAACGCAACTATGAACGAAAATTGAGGCGTGAAACGCCTATGAATACGTAATTAACTCGGATATGTTCATAACTGAGGCTTGGAACGCAGAAGTGTATGTAACCGAGGTTTGAGAGGCCTGGAACGCACAACCCGGAACTCATTCTGTAATCAGCATGGCGGAGAGTAGGAGCACTCAAAAACCACGCAAGTCCCATCGCAAGAGTGCAGGTAAGTTTAAAAAAAAAAAAAGGGATATTTATGATAGTAGTGATTTGTAAGTCCGTGTTTTATGTTGCAGGGTACTGTACTGGCACCTTGCAGTGGTATGACGTTTGGGGGTGTAGTGTTATAATACACTGTGTATGTTCTCCTGGATGCTCTTTCTATTTGTGTTGATCCCAATGGCATGCGCCCGGCTTTAAAAATTTGGCACCGTAAAGGCGGCAAAGGACTTGACGTGACTCCACACAATGTATCGTAAAATCTCAGCGCATTTTATCATTTTATAGTATTTCCATACCTCCCAACTTTTGAATTCGGAAAAGAGGGACATTTTAAGCCACGCCCCCTAACCACGCCCAATCTCCGGCATCAACACATCAAATCCTGGCCAGATCCTTCTGCAAATAACGCGCGCACATTCTCACTGCGGATCTCTGGATATCACAGATATTATATTTCAGGTTATATCGTCTTTATGTTACTTTTCATATCTTGGGTAGAACATTTGCTCATCACGGTGGCGGCAGCTGCAGGACAAACCAAAAGGCTGAGAACAATGAAGGTCAAGAGGGAGACCCTGTGGTTGATGACTTTTCAATTGACAGGTAGCAGAGTTACATGATGGGGATTTTTTTTTTCCAGTTGTGTAACTCTGCTACCGGTCAATGGAAAAATCATCCACCAGAGCGCCCTGTAGATAGCACCACACACAGCCCCCCCTGTAGATAGCGCCACACACAGCCCCCCCCTGTAGATAGCGCCACACACAGCCCCCCCCTGTAGATAGCGCCACACACAGCCCCCCCCTGTAGATAGCGCCACACACAGCCCCCCCCTGTAGATAGCGCCACACACAGCCCCCCCCTGTAGATAGCGCCACACACAGCCCCCCCTGTAGATAGCGCCACACACAGACCCCCCTGTAGATAGCGCCACACACAGACCCCCCTGTAGATAGCGCCACACACAGACCCCCCTGTAGATAGCGCCACACACAGCCCCCCCTGTAGATAGCGCCACACACAGCCCCCCCCTGTAGATAGCGCCACACACAGCCCCCCCTGTAGATAGCGCCACACACAGCCCCCCCCCTGTAGATGGCGCCACACACAGCCCCCCCCCTGTAGATGGCGCCACACACAGCCCCCCCCCCCCTGTAGATGGCGCCACACACAGCCCCCCCCCTGTAGGTGGCGCCACACAACCTCCTTATAAGAGGTAGCCGGCCCTACTGCTGCCACTCTCCGCTATGCTGCCACTCACCTTCAGAAGAAGGCAGGAGTCTTGCGGCGGTGTTCTCACTGGTGTCGATGCCGGCCCGGGAGTGGACCAGTCCAGTCACCTGACCTGTCACCTGACAGTTCAGGTGACTGGACTGGTCCACTCCCGTGCCGGCATCGATTCCAGTGAGAACACCGCCGCAAGACTCCTGCCTTCTTTTGATCGCTGCAGCGATCAGCTGTTTTGATACAGCTGCAGCGCCCAGCGGGACACTTTGCAGACCGCCCGGGACGGTGGAACAGCGGTGAGAAACCGGGACTGTCCCGCCGGATCCAGGACGTTTGTGAGGTATGGTATTTCTGACTACAGCGGTCTTTACATGTGGAAATCCGGGCTCCCCTTCTGAGGCCCCTTTGATTTTTGCAGCGTTGCTCTATCTGTTGTGGATAGCAATGTCAGGGTATGTGCACACACACTAATTACGTCCGTAATATACGGACGTATTTCGGCAGCAAGTACCGGACCGAACACAGTGCAGGGAGCCGGGCTCCAAGCATCATACTTATGTACGATGCTAGGAGTCCCTGCCTCTCTGCAGGACAACTGTCCCGTACTGTAATCATGATTACAGTACGGGACAGTTGTCCGGCAGCGAGGCAGGGACTCCTAGCATCGTACATAAGTATGATGCTAGGAGCCCGGCTCCCTGCACTGAGTTCGGTCCGGAACTTGCGGCCGAAATACGTCCGTCAATTACGGACGTAATTAGTGTGTGTGCACATACCCTTTAGGGTCAAGATTTTGTTACAGATTTGCCGGTCATTTCTGCAGCAAAAATTTTCAACTGTGTATGAGCCCAGTCTAATCTAAATTGTGACTGAAATTGCTACTTAAAGGGGTTGTCTCATGAAGACCGTCCATTTCTATATGCACTTTTATGTCACATGGATGTCAAAAGCCAGAGTCCTCCGCTCAAAACCCCCGTCTTTGAGCCACTTGAATTGCCGCCATGTAATGCTACTGTTTCCCTTCAGCAAGCACTGCAGGTGAAATGTCTGTCCAGACACGGCCCTCCCAAGGTCTCTTTTTTTAGAAAATGCCAAACGGATTAATAGCTGCGTTCAGTCCTGATTTTTTTTTCCATAAAGAAGGCTTTACTGCAATTATAGGGGCAGTCATGGTGATGGTATTTCGCTTACATTTATTGTACATTGAAATATTTTATGTTCTGTGTTTCCATAAAAAAAAATTCTAATCATTTTTTTTTTTTTTTGGGTTAGGTCATGTACAATTCAGTGATTTAAATAGTGAAGATGCCGCAAAGAGGTAAAAAAAAAAAAAAAGCATGCAGCTTTGAGCGTTTTTATATAGAGTTGAGACAGTGGCACTTTAAAGGGAATCTGCTGGGCGGGCCATATACAGGGTTGGGAGTGCAGCGCAACGATGCCTGTGTTGTCAGTCATGTAAGCTGTATGACGAGAAATCTCTGTTTTGATGTCCTTGCAAGTGCCACTTTCTGATCTGAGTGGCGGCTCTAGCGGTCTTCTGATTGGGTGCTAGGGGAAGGGCTGGCAGCATTCCGTGCAGAGAGCCCGGAGCACTGAACATGAAGGGGCTGCCTCTGTGACACTTGTGGTTACAGCATCGGGGACATAAAAAAAGTAGATTTCTCAGTCATATACAGCATACATGACCGACAATATAGGTATGGTTACGCTGCCCTCCCCACCATGTATACAGGGCTGTCAGATGTTTTGAGGACTGAATCCTGCTGACAGGTTCCCTTTAAAGTGTCCCTCCAGTTATACTCTCCTGCCCGAAATAACATCTGTTGTGGAGAGATTCTCCTGCAAGCTGGGCGCTATAGTTGCCACAGCAACTGTCCCGTCCTGCATGAGAAAGCGCCTCTACGCCTGATGTTAGTATAACTGGAGGGACACTTTAAGTAAGTGTCAAGCAAGTGCCTATAAGGTGTTACAACTTAAGCTGTAGCCCACATTCCTTCTAAGGGAGCATCACATTTTGTGGTCATGTTGTGTTATTCACAAGGATTTTTGCAATACCGCAGCATTTTACAGTAATTTTGAGGAAAATTGTGTCAAGAAACACAATATGAACACAACATATGAAAATACCCTGAAAATAATATGCAGTCAGCACCTCATAACGAGAGCCATGTCAATCAGCGGCTTACCTTCAATCATAATCCTTTATGGACTTCTTCTAAATGCCCATATATATATATTGGCTCTGTGAAATATCTCTGCTGTCCATCTGACTTACCCTGCAGGAGTCCCACAACGAAAGTGCATTGGCAGTGGGATTAAAACATAAAAAACATTCCTCCACTGCCACTTTCCAGGTACCGTGCCACCCTTCAGCTTAATCTGGTGAATTCTGTACAGTGGATATAAAAAGTCTACACACCCCTGTTAAAATGCAAGGTTTTCCACCTATAATCTGTAGAATTATATTGAAAAACAAGCTGAAATCATTTAGAGGGGAATAACAAAAGTACACTAATGTGGTTGCATAAGTGTGAACACCCTCTTATAATTGGGGATGTGGTTGTGTTCAGAATTAGCCAATCACATTTAAACTCGTTAAATAGTAGTCAGTACACAGCTGCCATTATTTAAAGTGATTCTGAGTAACTCCATATAAAGTTTAGCTGTTTTATTAGGATTTTCCTGACATTTTCTTTGTTGCATGTGAGAGCAAAAGCGATGGTCCGTAAGGAGCTTACACCACATCAAAGGGATCTGATTTTTGAAAGACATCAGTCAGGAGAAGGGTACCAAAGAATTTCCAAGGCATTAGATATACCTTGGACACACTGTGAAGACGGTCATCAAGAAGCGGATTACATTTGGCACAACAGTGACTTTACCAAGAACTGGATGTCCCTCAAAACTTGATAAAAAGACCAGATGAAAATTGGTCCGGGAGGCTACCAAGAGGCCTACAGCAACATTAAAGGAGCTGCAGCACTTTCTGGCAGGTACTGGTTGTGCTGTGCATGTGACAACAATCTCCCATATTCTTCATATGTCTGGGCTGTGGGGTAGGGTGGCAAGACAGAAGCCTTTTTTAACAAAGAAAAACATCCAAGCCCGGCTATGTTTTTAAAGGACCTACAACAAGTCTGCCAGAAACATGTGGGGAAAAGTTCTATGGTCTGATGAGACCAAGGTTGAACTTCTTGACCATAATTCCAAAAGTTATGTTTGGCGCAAAGCCAACACTGCACATCACCAAAAGAACACCATACCCACAGTGAAGCATGGTGGAGGCAGCATCATGGAGCGTGGTGGAGGCAGCATCATGGAGCGTGGTGGAGGCAGCATCATGGAGCGTGGTGGAGGCAGCATCATGGAGCGTGGTGGAGGCAGCATCATGGAGCGTGGTGGAGGCAGCATCATGGAGCGTGGCGGAGGCAGCATCATGGAGCGCGGCGGAGGCAGCATCATGGAGCGCGGCGGAGGCAGCATCATGGAGCGCGGCGGAGGCAGCATCATGGAGCGCGGCGGAGGCAGCATCATGGAGCGCGGCGGAGGCAGCATCATGGAGCGCGGCGGAGGCAGCATCATGGAGCGCGGCGGAGGCAGCATCATGGAGCGCGGCGGAGGCAGCATCATGGAGCGCGGCGGAGGCAGCATCATGGAGCGCGGCGGAGGCAGCATTATGCTTTGGGACTGTTTTTCTGCACTTGGAACTGGGGCTTTAGTCAAGGTGAAGGGAATTATGAACAGTTCCAAATATCTGTCAATATTGCCACAAAACCTGCAGGCCTCGGCTAAAAAGCTGAAGAGGAATTTCATCTTTCAGCACGACAACAACCCAAAGCAGAACCTCCAAATCAACAAAAGAATGGCTTTACCAGAAGAAGATCAAAGCTTTGGAATGGCCCAGCCAGAGCCTAGACCTGAATCCCATTGAAATCCTGTGGGTGACCTGAAGAGGGCTGTACCCAGGAGATGCCCTCGCAATCTGACAGGTTTGGAGCGCTTTTGCAAGGTAGAGTGGGCAACAATTGCCAAGTCAAGATGTGCCATGCTGATAGACCTCTACCCATAAAGACTGAATGCTGTCAAAGGGTAATTCAACAAAGTATTAGTTTAAGGGTGTGCATATTTATTCAACCACGTTATTTTTGTTCTTTATTTTAATTTTTCCACCCTAAAAGATTTCAGTTTGTTTTTCAATATGATTATAGGTGACGGGGTGGAAAAAGTTCTGAAATAATTCATCTTGGACTGATTTTGTAACATGACAAAAACCTGGCATTTTAACGGGTGTGTAGACTTTTTATAGCCAATGTATGCCAAGTGTCCAGAGATGGTCTGCCACAGTCATGTGATGTTTTGCAAGACATCCCATCGTGACACAACAATGTAAACGGATAAGCGTCGAGGAACAGTTAGGAATCCGTAAAGTGGATTGTATATGAAGACGTTCATATATAATCCATCTTGCATGTAACCTTGCAAAAATTACTACCGCTTTTGTGTAGCCCCAGCTTAAAGCACAGCCCTAGCCTGTAGACGTAAAAATATTTGCTAAATATAATAAATCAATATCTTTTTGATCGGGGCATCATAGTTTGCTAGCAGTTTATGCTTTATGATCTGCTGACAATCCACGACCGCATATTCAGTACTGTTACTGCTCGCAGGGGAATATTGTTCGTGATTACATTGCCACATACATATGATGATTAGAATTGATGACTTAAACTTCTGGGGTCTTTTGAAGGCTGCATGAAGTATAATTCTTGTCGTCACATTATATTATATATAGTGTCAATCTGTGTACAAGTGTGATCTATATCTGTTTGAACCCACAGGAGAGAAGCTTTGGAACATGCAATACGGAAAAAGATCGGAACTGAGAAAAGGGCGCTTCAAGTTGTTGAAAGACTACTTGAGAATAACATCACAGAAGATTTCCTGACGGACTGTGTAAGTCTCAATGGGGTTTTCAACAACAGACTTTTAGAACATCCGTATACTACAGATGTATGCTTCTATAACTCCCATTCCTTTCTATGGAGAGTGATGGGCATCATGGCGTCCTTCAGGAAACCAAAAAGTCAGATAGGTGTGGTTTGTCATCCATATGTCATAAAACCTCTTTTAGGGCCAGTTCACACAGTTTTTTTTTACATGGAAGTTGTTTGGAGTTTTTCTCACTTTATTTAAAAAATCTCTTTGTTGCTGAAAAAACTTTATTACTTATTTTAGAATTTTAATTCTACAAACTTTAGTAAGAACAAATATGTTCCCACAAAGAACTAAAGCTAGGTGTAAACCTGTAAATGAACAATAACTTTTCAACCAACTTTGCATACATTAATAGTACATTCGAATATAATAAACTCTGTTTTATATCGTATTAGAGAACAATGCCTCCCTTTCTCACTTATCAGGCATCCTCCTTCCAACTGTTAACTCACTCTGAATTTACTTCTTTTTCCGTCTCCTTAAGATGAGACGGACTACCAGCTCACTGAAAGTATCCGGTTACAGCTTGCCATAGAACTGCATAGAGAGGGTAGGGGGATGAGAGAGCATACTAAGAGATACATACAGAGATGCTGTTGCAGCTTTTTGTAAGTGTTATATCTCACCCCAGTGCTGGATTCACAGCTACACTGCTCATTACTGCTGTATAATCTCCACTGTGCTGCTATTGTATATGTGATAGATAGAAGAGGAGAATCCTGCTCTCCTATGTGTGCCGTGTATAGAAGACATGATAGCAGCTAGGCTCCACCCACTAGCTCAGGGAAAGTTTAGAAATAGAGAGCCTGCAAATGGGAAAACTGCTAATTAATGAAGAATGCATATAATGGGCAGAAATCATGTTATTCCTTATGTACACACTTGACCGCTTATTCTTCAAAGTCAGCTAAAAGGTTAGGTATGCTTTAACAGTATTTGTATTTTTTCTACAGGCCAAATTTATTTATCCATCGCACTATAAGGATACAGTAGAGGAACGATCCATTATAAAGATATGTGGCTATCCTATATGTAACAATAAGCTTGAAAATGTAGGTACAAATGTAACATAATTTTTTTAAATCAGACAAATTTTTATTGAAAATACAACATGAATTATACATCCTTTTCATTTCTGGTAAAGTACAAAGAATCAGTCAACAGAAAAAAAAAAAAAAGCAAAGTACCAACATAGCATCTTGTGCTTAGACCAAAATTCCTGCAATTTACATTACACTTTGCCTTTCATCATCATTAGTTATACCAGTATATATATCCCTTTCCCTAACCCTAACACCCGAACTCCCCTCCCCTTTCGCAGTACCTCCTCTGTTCCTTGATTCGCCAAGTCCCTCCACCTCTTCCCTCCTTTCTGTATGCCTGCCCGTGATTTCACCATACTTTACACATATATATGCGTCAGTCCACCTTCAAATCCCATCTAATGTGTCACATTACTATAGGTGTTCACCCATTTACTCCATTGCTTCTCATATTTATGCATTACCCCTCTTTTTAGATATATTCGGTGTTCCAGTGATACCGTGTGGTTAACATATCCAACTAGCTCAGCCGCCTCCGGGGGATCCGCCTGTAACCAATATTTTGCAATTAATTTCCTAGCATGATACAGAACCTTTTTTATAGCCAGTAATTCTACCCCATCTCCTCCTTCCTCCCCCATACAACCCAATAAAAAGATCTTAGGTTCCAGTGGGAAATCCCTACCATATACTCTAGATACCATTCCCTTAACTGCTTTCCAATATATATTCAGCTTTGGGCAACTCCAAAACATATGCTTTATATCTGCTCCATCAAACATACATCTGGGACACTCTTTTGTTGTTCTAATTCGCATTTGCCACAGCACCTTAGGTGTCCCATACACCCTATGCAGCAGAAAGAGTTGCGACCTCCTGTGTGCCACACTAATAGAGATTATTTTGGGCGATCCGATTAATTCCTCCCATTCTTCATCCGCTATCGTCCCTACATCCTCTTCCCATTTACGTCTAGTCTCTACCAACGGATCTCCTAGGAATTTAGTAAGTAGCATACTATATAGCACCGAAATAAGCCCCTTAGTGTCCTGGGCCTCTAGCACTCGTTCCATCCCTCCCATAGTGGAGCAACTCAAATCCACCTGCCTCTCTTGTGTCTGCATCGCATGCCTGAGCTGAAGATATTGATAGAACCGCCTATGTGAGAGTCCAAACTCTTCCTGTAGCTGCGCAAACAGCTTAAGAGTACCTCCTTCATATATCTGGTGCACATATCTAATCCCTGCTTGTTCCCAATCCTGAAATCCTTCCAAAATATTAACCTCCCATAGATAAGGATTATCCCATAAAGGCATATAGTTGGAGCATCCTGCAATCCCCAATATCTTCTTACTTTCCCACCAAACTTTATGTAATAGTAGCAGAGTCGGTTTCCCTCTCGCCTCCCTCCGTAATTTATGCGACTCCATGGCCTCTAATAAATTCGTTCTTTGACCCATATAGTATACCAGTTTCCCACTGGAGTTCCAATCCTCCCTGTTCTTCCATCCTTTAAAGTGTTGTATTTGGGCTGCTAGATAATATATCCACGCATTCGGAATAGCTAACCCCCCCTGTTCTGCTGGTAATTGTAGCTTTTCCATTTTTATCCTGGGGACCCCCCTTTTCCACACTAAGTCTCTAAACAAATTATGTATTCTCCTGAACCAGTATTTAGGTAACCACATTGGGGCATTGTGCAAAATATAGAGAACCTGGGGCATCAGAATCATTTTGATGAGGTTTGCTCGTCCCAGTGCTGACAGCGGCAGCCCAAGCCAGACTTTGGTCCTATCTGCCAATTTATTCATTAATGGTATCACGTTCAACTCGACAAAGTCCTGCACCCTTGCTGATACCGTAATCCCCAGATATTTAAATTTCCGTACACACGGCACTTCAGTTCCTCCAATCATCAATGGTGTATTCACTGGCTGGAGTGGTAACAACGCCGACTTATTCCAATTAATTTTTAACCCTGAAAACCTGCCAAACCTCTCCAATATCGCCATTATCACTGGCAGTGAATGATCTATCTCCCCCAGGAACAGCAGTATATCGTCCGCGTATAGTGCTATACGTTCCTCCAACTCTCCACAGCGAAACCCCTCTATCCCCGGATGTTGTCTTACCATATTTGCTAGTGGCTCAATCGCTAGCGCAAACAGTAACGGAGAAAGTGGGCACCCCTGTCTCGTCCCCCTCTCCAACCTAAGAGTCCGACATCCTTCCATTTGCTCTGATCCGAGCCACCGGTTCCTTATACAGTAATTGTACCCACTTAATAAAATTCCCTCCAAAGCCAATCCGCTCCAATACAGCCCATAAGTAGTTCCATTCCACACTATCGAACGCCTTGGCGGCATCTAACGACAACACTGCTCTACACCTCATATCCGGGGCATCTGTCTGCAAATTTAAGAATAGTCTACGTAAATTAACTGCTGTAGAACGTGCTGGCATAAATCCTGACTGATCCATCCCTACTATTGTAGTCACTACGCGCGACAACCTATTAGCTAGTACTTTAGCTAAGATTTTTATGTCTGTAGTCAACAGAGATATCGGTCTGTAAGAGTCAGGTTGCGTTCGATCTTTCCCATCTTTAGGAATCACAACTATAGCAGCTTCATACATTGTCTGCGGTAAACGCCCTCTGGCGAAACTATCCTGGAACACCTCCAGTAACTCTGGCAGAACCGTCTCTCCATATGTCTTATACAGTTCAGTGGGTATACCATCTATCCCTGGGGCCTTTTCATTCGCCATAGAGCTCACCGCCTCCTGTATTTCCTCTAAAGTAATTGACTCCTCCAACCCCTCCTTCTCTTCCTCTCCCAAAGTAACCCACTCCATTTCTGCCAGATATTCTGACAGAAGATCCTCCGGATAGTCCACCTTAGTGCGATATAGTTCTTTATAAAATGATGTCAACACCCCTAATATATCTCCTGTTTCCTCCACCAGAGCCCCACTTGCTGTCCTTAACTGATGTATGAACGCACTCTCCCGCGCCGGCCGTGCGATATTTGCTAACAATCTGCCTGTCATCTCGCCCTCCTCATAGTATTTTTGTTGCAGAAATAATCTTTTATTAGCTGCCTGCTCCATCTGATGTTCCCTAAGCAATTTTTGAGCCGCCTTCCATTGTGCCAAAGTTTCCGCATTATTATTGGTTACGTGGCTCGCCTCCGTTATTGTCACCCGGTCCGTCAAATGCTGACCTATTTGCCTTGTCTTAGTTTTTATGTGGGTAATCTCCCTTATATACACCCCTCTTATATTCGCCTTCATAGCATCCCACAATATATCTGTAGGAACCGTACCCTTATTAAATTCGAAGTATTCTCTCAGGCTCATGGTTATGGTCTCCTCCCCCACCAAGTGTATCCAAAATGGGTTGAGCCTCCAGTGCATTCTCAGCCCCCCCGTCTGCACACCTGTTCGGAGCTTTAGCAACATTGGAGAATGATCAGACAGCGATCGTGACAAATATTCCACCCCCTCCACACATTCCATCCCTATTCCATTATTAAACATTAAATCTATTCTGGACAGCGATCCATACGTAGATGAAACACACGAGTATTGCATAGTAGACGGCCACTTTGCCCGCCAGATATCCGTGAGCCCAACTTCCGTCATGTATTTACCAAACCTTGTCAGACAAACATCTCCCCCCCCCATTTGGAAATTTATCCCACCCTTTATCCATTATATTATTAAAGTCTCCCATCAATATGGTCGGTACCATAGGCCAGCCAGCCAGTTTCTCCAACACCTCTCTCATTGGTACCACAGAGTACGGGGGAGGCACATACATCACCACAAGTATACATTCCCAATTAAACAATTTACAATGCACCCCAACATATCTCCCATCTCTATCTTTAAAGGAATCTAAACAGCTAAACGGTACATCTCTATGCACTAGGAGGCTAACCCCCCTCGAGTATGTAGAATGAAAAGAATGAAAGCTGTGCCGTATCCATACTCTATGTATCTGTTGCACCGTATCAGCAGTGAGATGAGTTTCCTGTAGGCCCATCACTCCAGCGGACTGCCCTTTCAAGTAATCAAATATAGCCCGCCTTTTAGCTATCTCCCCCATACCTCTCACATTCCAGGACAACAGATTTACCCTACCCCCCATCTGGACATTTCTTGCTTTTGATAGTGGCTATTCCTATTACCTCCAGTGGCTATCTGAGTGTACTGCGTTGCAAACTCCCTTTCCCTCCAAAACTTCTCCCCTCCCCCCACCCTAACCCCCCCAACTATCCATAAACATACCCTCCTAAGAGGGCCCGGGCTGGTAAAGAAAACTTCACCTCTATGACCATACAGCTTCCTACTCACTTTGCAAAAACACATTCTTTTCCTCTTACAGTGTTAATCTCAGAACCAAGAGCTTCCCGCTACCTCCTCCTCAATAAACAATTAGTATTGTTAATGACTCCATCATCTCAGTCTGCCTTTGAACTGACAGCACTTCCCTCCCCTCCAACCATCAATGACACATGAACTGCAGCCTAACTTTAGACCAACATAAAACTGCATAAAAAAACAAGGCCTTATGCCCTCATGTAACTCATCTTCCTCCTTTCATAGCAGAGTCCCTTCTTTAGCCATCCGCCTGTTGATCACGCCGCCGCTTCCTCACGATCATGCCGTAGGCGATCATCATGACTGTCCAGCCATCTGAGTGCATCTTTCGGGCTTTCAAAGAATTGTACGGATCCCAATGCCGCCACCCGAAGCTTTGCAGGATACAGCATAGAATATGGAACCCGATGATTCCTCAGCCGCCTTTTTATGTCCAGAAACTGCATCCTCCGCTTCTGGACTTCTGCAGAGAAATCCGGATAAAAAGACACCTTCACACCGTTCACCCGAATATCTTGCCTTTCCCGGGCCTGTCGAAGAATTATGTCTCTATCTTTATAATGGAGCAATTTTACCAGAACAGGTCGCGGTGGCCGCCCAGGTGGACCAGGACGTGTGGGTACTCTATGAGCTCTTTCCACTGCAAATAATGGGGTCAGTGACTCTTTTCCAAATACCTCCAATAGCCATTTTTCAAAAAAGGAATCCGGATTAGACCCTTCCACTTTTTCAGGGATTCCCACCATCCTCACATTATTTCATCTTAAACGATTCTCCAAATCATCAGTTTTAGATAAGAGATACTTTACATCCTCCGCCACTGCATTTACATCCCGTCTCATGGGTAGCATGCCATCTTCTAAGTTGCTGACTCTGCCCTCCACCGCTGTTGTGCGTTCTGCCACCTTCTGCAGGTCATGACGTATGATAGACAAATCCTCCTTGATTCCCCCCACCTGGCAGGTAAGCTTAGCCAGCGTAGTATTACTCAGGCTTACCGCCGAAAAAACATCTGCCAGCGTGGGGCCCGGCTTGTCCAAGTTCTGCATGCCTCCATTCAATCCTCCTCCTGAACCGCCCGGAGCGTCTCCTCCATTCTCCTCCTCCTCCTCAGACTCCATCTGTGCTCGCAGCGGCTCATATCTCGAGCCTGAATGGCCAGCCTGCTCCTTCCCTCCATCCGACATTCCTCCAGCTGCCTCAGGTTTCATAGGGGCCTTCCTAGCAAAGCGTTCCAGCCTGGATGCTGCCGCCCCTCTCACATCTCTGCTCTCTGTATATGAGCACATGTCGGCGCCATCTTGCAGCCCCAGCTCACCGTCTTCTGCCGCCTTAGATTTCCTGGATCGGGTCATAACAGCTTCAATCAGCTCCAGAATTGTACCTGGAGGATCACCGTCTTCTCCCCTGTCACTACAGGTATGTCCGCGTTAGTATAGTGGAGTCTCAGGATAATTTCCAGGGTATCGGCAGCGGGAGCTCCGGTTCCTGCTTCCTCTCACATATGCCGCTACAAATTTAACATTTTAATGAAGCTGTACCTTTTAATTAATATCAAATGTTAACTCTGAAGTATCTTCTGAAGTAATTACTTTCTTCATTTGTGAGGTGTAGGAATTTCTGTTGCATTATATTTATTAGCACATGGACCTCCAAATAACCCGATCAATCTATGAATACCCAATCCTTGCAGTGTTAATGAGTAGGGTTGGGGTATAGTAATACGGTGTTAATCTGCCTACACACCATTATGCACTTAACGTACTGAACTAAGCTTGTTGATGCTTTCTAATTAGCAATAGGATATTTTATTCAACACTTAACATGTGGTTTTACATAATTTCATACCGGTATCTAAAGCTACACATATTTTACACTATGAATTGTTATGTTTAGTAAGCGCTAGAATCTCTGTTGCGAAATAACTTGTCCTTTTTTTTTTTTTTCCCCCAAAGGTACCAAAGCAAAAGTATAAAATTTCTACCAAAACAAATAAAGTATATGACATCACAGAGAGAAAAGTAAGTGTCGCATGATGATGGCCTCTTTCTCCCATTATTTTATTTTTGTTTCCATGCTTATTTTCCCACTCCCACATTTTATTATTGGGTTTTGTGCATCAGAAGATCAGCTTAGAAGCAACTGATAAAAGTTTATGGATGACCCTGTTCAAACAAGTTTCTTAACCAAGACGGCCCTAAACATGACAAGCCATGTTCTACATGTACATCTGGCATGTTCTAATGTGAATGAATTTATTTGGCCCAATTTTTCACGATCTCACAATATCTCTTGGATAATAGAGTGTGCATTCTGCTTATGAACAATATTGACTAAATCATCAGTTATGAGCTTAAAGGGGTTTTCCCAGAAATAATAATTATCACCTATCCACAGGATAGGTGATAAGTTTGTGATCACTGGGGGACCCAACTACTGATCCCCCACTGATCATGAGAACAGGGGTCCCGAACTCCTTGTTCCTCCTCACTGCTCGATAGCATTGAGGCGCATATTGAATGGAGCGCAGGTCGAGTATGCACAATGCTGCTCATTTCAAAGATCTATGGAAATGACTGAAACAGCGGAGTACAGCGCTCTGCTGTTTTCTTCATTCTTATAGGCCGTGAATGGAGCGGCGGGGGCATGCACGACTGCCGCTCCATTCAAGCTCCTCTTCACTGTGGGGGTGCATTGAGGAGGATCTGGGGGTTTGGGACCCCCGTTCACACGATCAGTAGGGCTCCCGTTCTGGGAAAACCCCTTTAAAGAAGTATTGGTAAGGGACCCCATGGAATGTGCTAGCTATAGGCCAATTGCCCTTCTCAATTCTGATCTTGAAGGGGTTATCCGGAGGAAAAAAAACACTTTACTAGTAAGCCTGTAATAAGATTTAAAATGGCTTACAAATATAGTTGTATTTTCAGTTTTGCCCTGAAGGGCCAACGTGTTCCCGAACCGCTGTGGTTTTCACTTAAGTGATGACACGCTGACACAGCCCCACGTGACTTCAAAAGGGTCTGGGAATGATCCCTTCCAAAGCCAGCCCCTTTAGAAGTCCCGGCTCTCTCCTATTCGAGAGGTCGTACAAGGGGAAGTTGAGTGCAGCAATGCATAATGGAATGTGTAGTAAAGCAGCACCAGTCCATCACTATGTTCCGCCTAAAAACTGGATATGTGAGCGAGTACCGGCCATGATATCGGGGGTAGTTGACAGGCACAAAAATATACTTTTTCTTTAGATAATGATTTCTTTCGTGTTTGGGAAGTTATTTTTTGGAGCCGTCGGACAACGGCTTTTAAAATTTTGACTGAACTTATAGCCAACTGCTTGTCGCTGTGGCTTCCTCATCTCATTCACAAAGATTAAAGGGAATGTGTCGCTAGAAAATATATATATATTTTTTTTAGTTAAACAGTTAGTGTATAAATGATTAAACATTGTTCTAATTTTTTTCACGAGTCAGGAAATATTATAAATTAGTTTCTAATTTATAACATTTCCCAGTGCTGGTCACTAGATGGAGCAATTCCAAAAATTGCAGCATTGGCATGTGGTAAAGCAACCACATTGCTTTATGCTGCAAAATTTGAGAATACACACTCGCTCTAGTGAGCTCTCAGCATCCCCCCCTCCTTTATCCTGGCTAGTGCCAGGAGAAAGGAGGGGATTGAACGGTCTAACCTCCTACACTGTGTGTCGCCATTTTTTGAGCGAACACACAGTGTAGTAGGTTTACATACAGTAGTAATCACACACTAAAACATGTACATACACAGAAATAACTTACCTGCTCCTGCCGCCGCAGCTCCCTCCGGTCCGTCCGCTCCGTCTTCCCCCTCCGCTCCAAGTGCTTGCAGTAGAACACAAGTCCGGAAGCCGCGACTGGACGTAGTAATCTTACTGTCCGGCCGCGGCTTCCAGTCCACAAGAAAATGGCGCCGGACGTCGCTCGGCCGAAGACCTTCAATTTGGACTGTGTGGGAGCGGCGCATGCGCCGTTCCCACACAAACGGCGTACAGCATAGTGAATGGAACGGGTCCCGTTCGCATTCACTATGGGGCTGTATGTGCCGTATTCCATGTCTGTATGTGTCGTAAATCGACACATACAGAGATGAAAAAAAAAATGGTAGCCCCTGTTAAGGATCTGCCAGGCACAGCTTCTGTGTCTACGCCCATAGGTAATCAGTCTGCACCTGCTTCTATGTCTGTGAGACTGACTCCATCTTCCACCACTCAGGATGGCAGTCTTAGGTGTGGGAGAGCCTATCACAGCCTGGCCAGACGGAGCTAGCTCCCGCCCTCTGTCTATTTATACCTGCCTTTCCTGTTCCTCCTTGCTTGTGATTCTTCTCGTTTAGTTTCCTAGCCCTGCTGCAGCTTCTGTACTATTTGACCCTGCTACATATTGACCCTGGCTTACTACTACTCTCCTGCTCTGCGTTTGGTACCTCGTACACTCCTGGTTTGACTCGGCTCGTTCACCACTCTTGTTGTTCACGGTGTTGCCGTGGGCAACTGCCCCTTTTCCCTTGCTTCTGTGTACCCTTGTCTGTTTGTCTGTCGTGCACTTATTGAGCGTAGGGACTGTCGCCCAGTTGTACCCCGTCGCCTAGGGCGGGTCGTTGCAAGTAGGCAGGGACAGAGTGGCGGGTAGATTAGGGCTCACTTGTCTGTTTCCCTACCCCCATCATTACAGCCCCCATAGACAAGAAAAAGTAAAAAAATAAAAAAAAGCAAACCACAAACACACAAATAAATAAAACATTTTTTAATAAAACACTAAAAGCAAATTGATATAAAAAATAATAATTTTGCGACACCCGTCCTTTAAGTAGGCATTGTTCCCTGCAGACAAGGTAGAAAAAACACGAGGAGAACAATTGACATTATAAACAAAACAGAAGGTGAGGCCCATCTTCTGAGCTTGGATGCACAGAACGTAATTGAACTTCTAAGGTGACCATTTATATTTGAGGCATTGGAAACTTACGGGTTCTCCTGCACGTTTCTGAAAATGCAGCATAATTTATTTTCATAACCTTCAGCCACTAAAAATCCCCAATGCCTTCCGTCCAATTCAGATTAAGAACAGCACACGCCATGGCTTCCTCCTCTCCCCATTATTGTTCTGTGCATCATACCTTTGGCACCAGCGTTCACCCAAGCATTCATGGGATAAGGAGTTCAAATTATCTGCTCACTTTAACACATTGCAATTTTTAAATACCATTAAAATACCTGGGAGTTAACTTGACCGCATCATGCTCCACCTTATACACACACATATTCCCAGAGCTCTTTAAAGAAATATGTCTCTATTAAATAGAAGGAACAGTCTTCCCTCTTGCAGCGGATAAAATACTCCCTAAACTCATGCATTTATTAAAACCCTGCCTATTCCATTCCCACACAGGGAACTCGAAGCAATATGTTTAGAATCGCAGACCTGGTGGATTATAGGACAAGAGAACTACTGCCCCTTGACACTCTGAAAGCTACTTTTAAGTTGCCCCCTCGCTGCCACTATAATTATTTGTAAATTCATCATTTTATGCATATTATTTAATGCCGATACAGTTTTTATGCCTATCCGTTTTGTTGGGTGCGCATATCTGCTATCTATGCAATTGATAGAAATTATTTCCCACATTGCCCCTTAAGACACTCTTATGTGGATCAATGGGAAGCTTTTTTTAGGTAACCCTTTACCTCCAGAAACTTGGCATTTGATATGGAGAGAAGCAAGTAAGACCTCTTCTTGCTCCACAAATGAAGTAGATCATTATAAATGGCAAATGTTCTAGTACGACACTACATTCCTTCTTCATAGACTCAACCCCCCTATTCCAGGTAACTGTTTGTGATTTGGTTCTCCTGAGGGATCAATATTTTTTTGGTCCTCTCCCCAGACCGGGATCTTTTGGTCATCCGTTTAATCGCTTATTTGGGGAGTTTCTTGCCTTTTTGGATTTCCTTTGAACCATTTGTTTTACCTTCTCAGTGTCCCTCCAAATACTGCCAGGCTTCTTCTCCACATACTCACTGCTACTAGATAGCTAGAAAATGGAGACCACGGTCACCTCCGACCCAAATGGAAATATATTCTCATATGAAAGCGTGGTCTGCAGCAAGGAGTACCTTACAAAATTGATAAATAATACCGTACAATCCTTCGATGCTATTTGATCAATTTTGGACACTCATCAGATTCTTCAGGGATTTTGAGCATTGATTTCCACCTTTTGCCTCTATACCTCCCGATTTTTATTTATTTTTTTCTTTTACAGGCCCATTTCTCATTACAGGCCTTCTCACGTCCGATTTGTGAATACTGGCAATATGATCAACCCCCTCGTGTCTTCCATGTTGTGTCTTGTCATTGTTCATGTATTAACAGGCTATCCCTTTCTTTTTTCTTCAAAATGATATCCTGTATATCATCCTAAAGGGATTTTTATTTGGCTTCTTTACCTGATCAACATGTTTTTCTTTTTTTTTCTTTTTGGGTCTGCTGAATGCTATATGATGATGGATATACAATTTATATAAGTTAATACTTGTAGATGCTTGGATTTGATGTAATTCTTTATTGTTCTTCGATTCCGGTATACAGATTCTTTACGATATCTAATCATTTATTGTACAACCAAAAAGTTTAATAAAAATTCAGTTAAACTAAAAAAAAACAAAAAAACAGCACTCCGGTAAAATCTTTTTTTGCTCCTTCCATTTGTAAAATAGTGTAGGTTAAAGGTTGTGAAAGTAATTCTCTTACCGGAGTCTATATGGTGAAGTTGTGTTTCTTTCCGGGCTGCTGTTGGATTACGTGACCTGCACTGTGCCTAGCCCAATCCTACGGTGTCTGCTGTGTGGACCTGTGGTCACTCTCTCTTTGCAAGCCTACGAGACTCAC